>NW_008331140.1:5051674-5078593 GCF_000622305.1 Nannospalax galili
GAAATGATTGAGATTACCCTGCACAGGGGCATAATACCTCTCCCAGAAGCCACAGGTTATGAAAAAAAAAACAATATCAGGTATGTGATATTTCCACTTAAGTTATTGATTATAAGAGCCCAATAGACACTCAAAGCAAAATAGGCTATTGTCCTTGCTCTTTATCACCCATTAGAACGTCATGGTGACATTGCTGTAGATACCACACATAACTGTCACAGGATATAGTAAAATCAAGTTGGTAGCGACCTAGAAATTAACTCCTTCCTGCTGACTAGCTTTCACAGTGCTGGAAGATGCTTTGAGGGCTACTGTGACAGAAAAGACAAGAGTCTTACTTAGTTGTGAGCATTGTGAACCACAATACTGATATGCCTGTCAAGATATGTTCAAACATGCCATAGTGCCATGAATGTTAAAGGGGTAACCAACAGCTTTCTGATTGATTACAATTTCTGCTTCACAAAGGTAACTCTTAATTGCTACTATAAACCTTGCCAATTACTCATGCTTGGGAAGGTCAGAGATCCCAGGGATGAACCTACTACTATTGTTTTGCTAAAGTGAAATGGTACTCAATTGCCTCAACCTATGAACTTTGACTTGACTACATTTTTTACCCTAATGTCTTCATTTAGTGTGCCAAGAACCCATGCTTTGGAAGGTCAGAGGCTCCAAGGATGAACCTACTACAGTTTTGCTAAAGTGAAATTGTATTCAGTTGCCTCACCCTATGAACTTTGACTTGAGTACATTTGTCATCCTAATGTCTTCATTTAGTGTGCTTGTGATGGAAAAATTTCTAGATTCAACTTGATCACTTCTACCTGTTTCTCTAAATTCTAGGGAGTTAATTTTAGTCACATACCACCTGGAGTTCGAAGAAGCATGCTTATGTCAGTGTTTCTAATAGAATTTAAAACCGAATAGACGTAATACTACAAGAAAGGTCATTTTACCACATATACTATGCGGCAGTGTTTTTTTTAATTCCTTCCACTTCTTTAAAAAGAAAAACTTGGAATTTCCAAGATTTCATCTAGGTTCAAAAAGAATGAAGAAGATGAAAAAATTACTATTCTTTATAAATAACCCAAGTTATGGGACTGGATAGATGGCTGAGTGGTTACGTGCACTGGCTGCTCTTGCAGAGGACATGATTTTGATTCCCAGCATGCACATGGTGGCTAAGAATAGTCTGTAACTCCAATACCAGGAGATTTGATGCTCTCTTCTGACAACTGCAGGTACGGGTTCACTTACATATATGCAGGAAATACAGTCATATGCATAAAATAAAAATAATGTAATAATTTTTTTAATTACTCAAGTTACTCATTACTTTCTGTGGTTTATACATATGTGTGACTTAAATAATCATCTACATAGGTTGAGATAAATAGAATCTTCTGTAATGCCTATGAAAGCATAAAGGATATGACATTGACCATGACATACTTTACATGGACATTGTTGACATAAGGCAGTGGAAAAATGTTCAGTCAAGGTATATCCATCCAATCCTTCCTGCTTCCTCTAGATCAGTATATAAATTATCAAATGGAAACATCCCAAAACCAAATAAATAAAAACCATTGATCACTAATTTGTTACTATTTCAGAATAAGTATAGAATTCACCTTATTTAAAACCACATATATAACTTTGCAAAACATATGGTAAAATACTCAAATCATCAAATACACTGGCAATTTACTGGGAAATTTTACTTATTTTTTCTTAATTTCATTTAGGAAGTGTATATGAATGGTACCACTTTTTAAATATTAAATTTACCAATTTCCTGAAAGAATGCAGAAAATATGACTTTTTCCTTTAACTGTCATGTTTATGATTAATATTTTTCTCTCTGAAGTCGTGATTTTTATCTCAACAAATTCCATAATGAGAATGAAAAGCAAATAAAAATGTTCTGCTATGATTGAACAGGTGAGGTGAGGCTTTCCTGCAGTGATGATACTGTGGCAGATGAGAGAGACAAACATTTCCTTGGAAGAAGGCCAGGTTCTTAATGGGAATTGACCACGCAAAACTTGTTAAAATTCCCAATAGGGCATCAAATGCCACATTATAATATCTTTACAGAATTATCTACCAACCTATTACTAAATAGTACTTCCTTCCAACACTCCAACACAGAAACAAGTTAATATGTTTGTGTTGAACAGGTGATACAGCATTGTTTTGTGGAGTATAACACACATAATTCTAAAAATGCCTTTGCTGTCAGAGAAGCAACTACTGAACTCATATTTGAATAGCAAAATGTTATTTTTCAGACAGTTAATTAAAACATAGCTTCACTGGTAAGCCATAATATCAATATACAAAATTTGCATGGTAAGATATACATTTAAGAAGTATTGACATAAAAGTGAAGCTAAGCAGGCTGTTCTCTCATTAGTGTACTGAACAAATTCACAGCCTTTATAAACAGAGCAGTGAACAATTTTGTTGTAATTCCACCATATTCTATTCACAAAGACCTTAAGAAGTGTTAATATACCCTACAAATTTGAAAACATAATGTAGAATCTATCACTGTCTAATAATGCCCTCAAATTTTCTTTAATGATAAGATTTCTCACAAAGACAAACAATGTAGCAGAAAATATGACTTTTTCTTTTATGCCATTTTTCTGAAATGACTTAGAGTCACATGTGGTGGCACAAGTCTAAAATCTAAGGACTTGGAGGCAGAACAGGGGAGTGTCTATGAGTTTGAGGTCAATCTGGAATATATAGTAGGATAAAGCCATCTTGGGCTAGAGAGTTAGGCACTACCACAAATGAAGAACTTTACAAAAGAATTTCTCATGGAGAGCAGGAGAGAAAAAGTTGATACTGAACCCCCTACCCTGTGTTATAGAAAAAGAAAGCTTACTGGTTTTCAGAAGTGTCAGGAAAACACATCACCCAGTTTTTGTTTCTCTCTTTATTTTATTTTCCTTTGTAATTTTATAAGAAGGAGTAAATTAATATATATTGAGTATACACATTAATGGAGTAAAACTCAATGCAAATATAAACATGCAGTGACCAAATTCAGCTTTTCTTTAGCCATCTACAATACCATCCGGTATTGTAGTAATTGCCACCAGTACGCAGTCTACTTTTTCATTTAAGTTTCATATATGAAAGAGTACTTGTGATATTTCTCTTTTGTATCCAGGTTATATCTGTTAAATGGTACAATAAATGAACTTGGGTCATATTTTGGTTAGAGATATTTTGTTAAGAATAATCAATAAATAAAAAGAAATATTATAGTAGCATTATCAACACTTTTTTCATAATACTGATTAAAACAGTTTCATTCAAAATAAAATATATAAAAAATTCTGGCCATAGTAGTACATACTTTTAATCCCAGAACTTGAGAGGTAGAGGCAGATAGGGCTCTGTGAGTTCCAGGCCAACCTGGTCTACATGGTGAGTTTTAGGCCAACTGATACTGCATAGTGAGACCCTGTCTCAACCTCCCCAAGCACCCCCAAATAATAATAAATAATAATAATAAATAAGCTGTTTAATGAACAGACCCCATTCTTGGTACCAACTTTCTGTGTTATTATATCTATGTCATATATCTTGGTGCCACAGATCTGTTGTTACGGTAAAATACCTGAGAAAGTTGACTTAAAGAAGAAAACATTGTATTTTGGGTCCTGGGTTAACACGCTTCAAGCCATATTTTAATGTCTCTGTTACTTTAGGCCTGAGACAAGGCAGAATACCATAGCACAGTGTATGTGATCTAGCAGAACTTCATAGTACATGGTATCTAGAAGACAGAGGGGGAAGATGAATAGAATGATTCACAGACAACATATGAAAATTTCAGTTACCTCCCACAAAATGCTATCAATTGGCACCTAAGTTTTCTATTATATGGCTATTTTTTTGGAGACAGAATTCCACTATGCAATACACATAGGCCCTGAACTCACCATTCTTCTGCCTCAGTGCCCTCGGTACTAAGGGTACAAGTATTCAACATGCCCAGCTAGTACATGATCTTTGAAAAATGTTTCACATCCAAAGCATAAAAGAGAATAATCTTTAGAAGTTTATTTGGTTAAAGCCTTGTCAAAAGTTTGCAAAAGATGTTAGATATAATTCAGAGAAACATCTGATGTTTAATTTTTCTTTTAATTTCTTTTGGACAACATACTGGAGTATAGTCTTCACCCTATTTCTATCCCATCCAGTCCCCCTCCAACTCCTGTCACATCCCCCACTCCCTCTCAATATCCTGTCCCCTTCTTTGATTATTATTTTCACAAATAAGTGAATCTAGTTAAATATAAAGATATATATGATACCATGTGTCCATTCCGTGGTACTCCTGTATACCTGTGTTTATGACTGCATACTTGGAGCTAGAAAACCTCTCAGGGACATAATCTCTGGAGAAAGCTGTTTTCTTACCATCACCATTAATTGGTTGCCTGCAGCTCTTTATCTTGTGGTGGGACCCCTTGAATTTCCCCCATCCCACCTTGATATGTCAACAGGTTTTGTTATTATATTCATATCTTGTTAGACTACCATACTGTAGAGATTGCATTGGTGTAGCTTCCCTATCATGTCAAGAATGATATAAATAGATATGTAGGACCAGGGGTGTTGTCCCTCTGACTCTTAAATTCTTTCTGTCCCCTCTTCCTCTAAGTTCCCTGAGACTTGGATGTAGGGATTGCATTGTACATGTGTCCCTTAGGGCTGGACACTTTACAGACACTTATTCTCTGCATTTGACCAGTTGTGGAACGTCATTATAGTGTCCATCTATTGCACAAAGAAGTTTCTTCAGTGAGTGGTGAGAGGTACAGTTGTCTGAAAATTTGCACATACATTTATATAGTTATGCATTTCCTAACTATGAACTTTTTAGAGATGATTACACCTGACTTTGTAGCATCATTATTTCTTATTAAATCATCATATATTTTATTGTTCTTTAGAGTTTATAAAGCACTTGACATATTATTTAATTTTATTTTCATATATTGTATTTCCTTTTCCTTTTTTGAATCAGGGTATGGCTACTAATTATATTATTTAATTTATATGAGTTGATAAATTTGCCTTCTGTGATGGTTAATCCTGGTTATCAACGTGACTGGATCTGGAATCCACTGAAATGTAACTCTTGTGAGGTACTGTCTTTTTGGGGGACTCGGTGGGGCAGGGTCTCATTTTTTAGCCCCAACAGGGCTGAAATTAACTTTGTAGGCCATCCCAGGCTGGCATCCATCTTAGAGTAATCTAACTGCTTCTGCCTCCTTAGTTTTGGGACAAAAAATAAAAAATCCACCATGCTAGGCATGAAGGGAATTCTGGATCAGATTGTTTGAAATAGGAAAACCCATGGTAATTGTGGGCAGCACATTCCAGTAGCAGCTAAATTAAAAGGAGATGGAAGAAAGAGACGATCCTTTTTGTGCTTGTCTTCACTCTCACTGGCAAGTTCATCTACCCTCTTCCTGCATGCTGTATTCCTTCCCCGATATGAGAATGCAGTTCCTTCAACTTCCAATGCTGATTGAAGATCAGCAACTCTCAAAGAATCAACTGGACCTTCAACATCAGGTTGTTACTGCTGAGGCATCCAGGCTCACGGACTGAGCAAACAATGGGTTCTCAGTACTTACAGTTTGAGACAGTGATGGTTTGACTAACCACCGTATATTGTGAAAACCAATTTAATATATCCCATTTTAACATATGTTGATTCTATCATTCTGTTCCCTCTAGAGAAGCCTGTTTAATAAGCCTCCCAGCAATAATATATATATATATATACACACACACACATATATATAAAACTTTCAAATAATTCAATAACTGTATTGTCATTAATTTTAGAGTACAGTGTTTAAAAATCACTTGTAAATGTTGACATATCCAATATTTGCCCTGATAGTAAAATAAACATTTCTCTTTATAACGATTCTAGTAAATGATAACCCAAGGCATTTATTTTAAGGGAAATTATAAATAATAATAACCAGTACAAAGATCAGATATCAAGCTCATTTGTCTACCTCTTTAACCAGGAATCAGTAAATATGTATCAATCTATATATCTCCACACATATATATATGTGTGTATATATAATATATATATATATATATATATATATATATTATATGTATATATATATATATAGTGAGAGAGAGAGGAGAGATAGAGAGGAATGAGTGTGTGCATTGGTGTTTGTGTGTGCATGAGTGTATGCATGTCTGTCTGTGTGTGTGTACATGCAAATAAATCTATCCAAAATTTCCCAAATTTCCTATTCTCCTCTCACTTCTAACCACTTATGTCTTTTGTACTTAATATTATGTTCTCTATGTTTAGAAAATCTATTTTTTTAATTTTTAATTTTTTAGAAGAAGCATTTCATTACAGCTTTAATATAATCAATAACAGTTTCTAGAGCAAAGATACATCTCTTTCAAAAGTGTCAATAAAATTTTTAGGTTCACTGTTGAATTCATACAGTTACACAATATTGAACTCAGTATAAACCCTGTAAGATATAAAATTGAATGAGTTTTTAACCTTTAAAAAAGATCTCCATTTCATTTTAAAATATACTGTTTCTTACAGAAATACATATTGTTTTTGCTAATAACACTGTGATGTTGGGACATGAGTCTCTAATCTGTATGTATCTAATTATTACTAGTCATAATCAGTTGCACTCGCATCCTTGGCACCTGTGTATGTCTATAAAGTCATCGGGTATATTTCAATGATAATGTTTATCACCTCTACTAATTAACATGACCTAAGTTTTTATGCTTCTTCCTCAAATATAATTCATTTTTTAAAATTTGTTGATTATTCTGTGTGTTTATATCACACAGAACATCCCACCAGCTTCTCTCCTCGGTAAGTCCATTGGCGCCCACTGCACCTTGACTCCCCTAGCTTCATTCATCCTCCCACCTGCCCAATCCGTCTCTCCTCCTAGCCTGGGTATTGTCCCATTCCTTGTCTTGGCACCCCAGACACCGGAGCTGACCTCTCTGCCTGGAACAACCATTTCTTCCTGATCCTTTGCATCCAGACCAATCCAGTTCCTTCTAGGGTCCCCAGGGGCCCTCTGGGCCTGGCCCTTCCCTAACCTCTCTCTGCTTCCCTGGGCTGCACAACATGCCAGCCTCTTTCCTGGACACCCAGGCTGATCTCTTGGCTTGGAACCAACATTGCTTCCTGATCCTTTGTGTGCAGACGAACCCAGCTCCTTCTGGTAGTCCCCAGGAACCCCCTGGCCCTGTTTCCGCCCCCCAACCCCCAACCCCCCACCCCCTGTGGAGCCTCTTTCCTGGGTAAGTCCATTGGTGAACACCAGGCCTTGACTCCCCAGCTTCATTCATCCTCCCAGCTCCCCTGCCCCATCTTTCCTCCTAGCCTGGGTACTGGCCCATGTCTTGTCTTGGCGCCCCAGACACCAGGGCTGAACTCTCTGCTTGGAGCCACCACTGCTTCCTGATCCTTTGCATCCAGACCAAACCAGTTCCTCCCTGCAGTCCCCAGGAGATCTTGTGGCCTCTTCCCACCCCCACATACCAGCTGCCTGAGACCAGCATCTTTCCTGGACCCTGCTCCCAGGCCAGTCCAACCCCCAAATACCTGAGACAACATCTTTCCTGGAGGGATCCAGACCTTAGGAGAAAGCTAGAAAATCAATTTTTTAATCTTACATTTATTTATTTTTCTTCATTTATTCATTTAATGGTGGAGGTATATACTAAAACACAGTTGTGTATGTCAGAAAAAGCATCCAGGTGTCAATGCATACCTTGAGAAAAGGCAGCATGTTTAACAAATGGTACTGTTTAAACTTAATAATGGCATGTAAAATGAAACTTGATTCTTACTACTCATCATGCAAAAGACTTAATTCCAAATGGTCCAAGGACATCAATATAAGACCCAATACCCTCAATCAGGTAGAGGAAAATGTAGGGAACACATTGGAACTTATAGGTACAAGAAAGAATTTCCTGAACAGGACGCCTATAGCACAAGCATTATGTTCAACAATTGATAAATAGGATCACATGAAACTTAAATGCTTCTGTACATCAAGGGACACCATCATTCAAGTGAAAGAGCAACCTACAGAATGGGGGAAAAAACTTTACCAGCTGTACATCTGATAGGGTGTTAGTAAGTAGAATATTGAAAGAATTTAAAAAAATAATAATCACAAGCCTCTCTCCCAGGAGCCCTCTGGAACTGGTCCAGCCCTCACCTCCCTCTGCTTTCCTGGGCTGCACTGCCTGCCAGCCTCTTTCCTGGATGCCGGGCAGACCTCTCGGCCAGGGGCCACCACTGCTTCATGATCCCTTACATCTAGATGGACCCAGTTCCTTCTCAAGGTCCCCGGGAGCCCTCTGGGCCTGTTCCTGCCACCACCTCCCTCTGCTTCCCTGGGCCTGCACTAACCACAGGCTTTTCTCCAGGGTAAGTCAATCTTGCCCTCTGTGCCTTGACTCCCCCAGCACATTCACTTTCCCATCTCCCCCGCCCATCTCTTCCTAGCCTAGGTACTTTCCCATTCCTTGTCTTGGTACCCCAGACCCTGGAGGAACCACCACTGCTTCCTGATACTTTCCATCCAAACCAACCAGTTCCTTCTCGTGGTCCCCAGGAGCCCTCTGGGCCTGGTCCCACCCTCACCTTCCTTTGCTTCCCCTATCTTTCACCTTGCACAAATGTCAATACCAAATGGATCAAAGACCTCAATGTAAAGCCTGAAACTCTGAAAATGTTAGATGAAAACATTGGCAAAAAGGTACAAGATACAGGTGTAGGAAAGGATTTTCTAAACCAGACATCAATTGCTCAGGAAACAAAGTCAAGAATCAAAAAATGGGACTGCATAAAACTAAAAAGCCTCTGTACATCAAAGGAGGCAACCATGGAAGTGAAGAGAATGGGAGAAAATCTTCACCAGTGACATATCTGACAGGTTTAATATCCAGAATATATAACAAATTCAAAAAACGGAGAATCAAGACAAGAAGTAGCCCCATTAAAAGATGGGCTAAGGAGCTGAACAGAGAGTTCTCAAAAGAAGAAGTAAAGATGGCTATGAAACATCTTAAAAGATGTTCACTATCACTAATAATAAGGGAAATGCAAATTAAAACCACTTTAAGATTTCACCTTATCCCAGTCAGACTGGCTAAGATCACGAGAACAAATGATACCAAATGTTGGAGAGGATGAGGGGAAAGGGGAACACTCATTCACTGCTGGTGGGGTTGTAAGCAGTCTCAACCCCTATGGAAAGCAGTTTGGAGAACTCTTAAAAAACTACAAATGAACCTACCATTTGACCCGTTACACCACTCCTTGGCGTATACCCAAAGAACTAATCTTATTGCAGAGACACTTGTACATCCATGTTTGTTGCTGTTCTTTTCACAATAGCTAAGAGATGGAAGCAACCTAAGTGTCCCTCAATTGACGAGTGGATAATGAATGTGCAGTTCATTACACGATAGAGATTTACTCAGCAGTAAAGAAAGATGAAATCATGAAATTTACAGGTAAATGGATGGAACTAGGAACTGTTATACTAAGTGAAGTAAAAAAGACTCAGAAAAAAAAAATCGACGCATGTTCTCCCTCATATGTAGATCCTAGAACCAAACCCTGATAAGTGAGTATGTATCCAGGCATAACTACAGGAACCAGGATAATGGAAAGTAATGAGGGAGGTAAAGGAAATGAAAGAACATGAAAGAGAAGAACAGTAGGAAACAGGCTTTAATAAGGGAGACATGGATAAAAATTCAGTTAGTTTAAGGGAGGTGGGAGGGAAGGGTATACAATGAACGAAGGGGATAAAGGGAAAGAAGGAGCTCAAGAGAGGTAGGACCATAGGAGAAGGGTATTATTAAGGGGAAAGGGGAAAAATGGGGGCACCTTATGTGGAAAACCATGATGAAGGTGTTAGACAATGCGAGAGATAAAGACTAGATAGTTTTAAAAACCAGAGGGAACCATATTAGTGCAACAACCTACTGACAAATTATACATACCAGATCAAGAAATATATGTCTAGGTAAGGTTTATCTGAGAACATTTCGTCTTTGTCCAAGATTTATCTACATGGCATACAGTAATTAAATGTAACAGACTGGTGGAACTAACCTTCTTGGATGTTTAACAGACACACTTTGAGGCCTATAATAATTTGGTCAGAGGGACATAAAGGAAAATTTTTTTCCCCTTGCCCTCCTAGGTTGACTAGTTCCAGGAGACTATGAGCATCTCCCAAAATGTCTTCTAATTGTGGTGGGTCACCTGTGCTCTTGATCAAGGAGGCCGAGGAGACCCCACAAGATGGACTTGAACCAGTCTCCAGTCTACAAACAGGAGAGCCAACACAGAGGAATCATTTCCTCCATGCTTCCAAGCGAAACCAGCCATAGTTGAGCAGGACCTTTGACTTATCTTCATATAGGCAGCACTGTTAAAAGAAAGGAGCCAGGGGTTCCTCCCAAGCCCATGTGACCCCTGAGGAACAGGCCCTCAAGCGACCTTAAAAGTAATAATAAATTGATTTATCTGGGCCAACTATATGGCCTTAAACACCCAAAAGGAAAGTGTAACCAAAGATTAAAGGGGCCAATATCATTTTTAAGAGTCCATACGTATAGCTAAAAGCTACATAACAATAAACAATGCCAGATAAGAGATACGTTCTTTTGAGTTGTTGGCCAGGGTGTTCCAAGGGACTCCCAGATAGTAACCCAGCATAGAACTGGGAAAATGAATAGCTGACCCCAATCTTATCTAAAGGAATATTGACAACTGATTGCTGCTAGATGAGGAACAGCTGACTTTCTTAAAACAAAGTCATCTTGATAGGCTGACTAGATTCACCAGATAGACAAGTAGTGCAGAATAGCTGGGGGTGCTGACAACCCAGCAGACAGTAGCAGGCATATCAGAGTATAAGGGCTCTAGTGGTGGGAGGGAGGCTATGGGGGCTGCCCTCTGGGAAGTGGGTGTATAGTTGAATAAGATGGTTTGGTATGTTTTGTGTGATATACACACACAAAAAAATCTACAAATTAAAAAAAATATTATATTTGAGGAGGAAGCATAAAAATTTATATCATGTTAATTGGTAGAGGTGATAAACATTACCATTAAAATCTACCCGATGACTTTATAGACATACACAGGCACCAAGGATCTGAGTGCAACCATTTATGGCTAGTAATTATCAGATACAGACAGATTAGGGATGCATGCACCAGCATCTCAGTGTTATCAGGAAAAACAACGAGTCTTTCTGTAAGAAAGAGTATATTTTAAAATGAAATGAAGATTTTTTTAAAGGTTAAAAACTCATTCAATCTATGACTTACAGGGCTTTTACTGAGTTCAATATTTTATAACTGTATTAATTCAACAGTGAACCTAAAAATATTATAGCCACTTTTGAAAGAGCTGTATCTTTTCTATGGAAACTCTTATTGAGCATATTAAAGTTGTAATGATATGCTTCTTCTAAAAAAATAATATTAAAAATTATAGGAAACAGCATATTTTAAAATGAAATGGAGATCTTCTTTAAAGGAGTGTAGGAAGGGATAAGTAACACTGTAGCATTAAGAAAAGGCCATATGGAAATATATCAGTATAGAAATTTCTGAAAGTAGTTACATATTTATATATCATAAAAACAGATTAATATGTTTTCCTATAACAGAGAGATGTTGCCCTTTCTAGACATTATATGCTAAAAAATAACGTTAATGCCAGGAATGAACTCCCTCTCTAGAACTTGTGAACCATGGGTTCCATAGACCCTCAAGCAGTCTGTACCATTCCCATAGCTTCTGTTTAATCACCAGAATTGAATGGTAAGACACTACACACATGAGTTATAGAACAAATAAGGAGAAATCAAGCTGGTGCTGATTTCAGAGTCTCATCTCTACTGCCTAACATTATTGTGCTGGAAAGTGCTATTCAGAATACCAGAGAGGACAAATAATCATGAAACATACCCAGATGTGAATCCCATGAACTATAGTAACAACTGGTCTGGTAAGATATGCTCATCAGTGGCACAAATATTATTGGAATAACTAACCACTCTTTAATTGAATCTAAATTCTACTTCCTAGGATTGAGCCCATATTTGATACTGATTTAAGGCTTAGGATTCTGAAGCTGGACAAGTCACAGGACATAGGGGAGAGACCAATACTAGTATTGTACTAAATAGTCACCATATTAGACTGATTCTAAATGACTTATTGTTATACTCATAAAGTAATGAATCTCTTAACTCTCACCAGAGATATTTTCTTATGCACAGATAGTGATTAACACAGAAACCCACAACTGGACAATGTACAAAGAACCAGAGACTGTAGAGTTCTTATTTCTGAATAGGTCATCTACATCTAATTTCTGCCTTACAAGGCTCAGGGATCATTGTGGAAGAGAAGGAGAAAAGCTCTTCAGAACTAGATGGCATAGAGGACAATAAGCAAACAGCCTTTCAAACAGCTGGTCAGTCATTCCTATGAACTCAAACCAAAGGTGACAGCATGCACAAGTTCCATACAAGCTCAAACCAGAAAAAATCCAAACATATACATGAGAAAGTGGGTAAGAAGCTACAAGCCCACCTAAGGAAACTGTGGCAACAAAAGGCTGCTGGGAGGGCCTGAAGACCATTTCTTTCAAGCATGGAATGCTCGGTAGTTTAATCAGGCTTTAGTGAATAGACTCACACTGAAGGACATTTTGGAACACTAATTAGACTCTATAGGCCATAGAGTTTTATGGTCTATAGAGTCTAATGTACTTTCCCTATATAAATAGAGTACATTAAATTGGGTGGGGAGCAATAAGGGGAGGTGGAAATAGGGGAGAGGATCTAAATGCCACCAAATTTGACTCTGAAAATTTCAGAAATCCAATTAAAAAAGAAAATTAATGATTAATCAAAAGAAAAAAACCCTTACATTTGTTTATTATTCATTTATTAATTTGGTAGTCAGGGTTACGCCTTTTTTCTTTTTTGTATTTTGACTTTCCTTTTATAGTTTTGGAAGCATATATTAATTACATGTTATAGTAGGCTTCATTATAACATTTTCATACATATATATTACATTAGGTTCTCAAATAACCCATTAATCTCTCCTGTCTCCCTCCCATGCGTACCCATCATCATCCTTTTCCCAACTAATCTCCTTCCTACTTTCATGTAGTTTTTTTTGGGGGGGGCGGGAGGGGATTCAGTGGATTTCATTAGAATTGCTCACAAGACCATAAGTGAGAGGTTATTAATAGTGCCATACACACCTTACTGGTATGACTCCTCCCCACTGAAGAAAATGTCTCTTTATCCCCGGCAACCACTGACTGCCTATAGATTCTCAAGGAGGGGTGGTGGAACCCTGTGAGCCCTTCTCCCTTTATGATGTAACATTGATCAGCCCAATATCATCTTTTGCAGATAATAACAAATTCTGTGTGTGGGGACCTAAAGGCCCCACCTTGCATAGGTCCGAAAGGAAGTTACTGGGGGCACGGCCTGGTTTGCTTTGAAAGTCTGAAGAATACTTCCACACTGCTGAGGAGTGCATGATCAGCACGTGACCATCCTTAAGATACACCCTCGGGGGGAGGGGGGATTTCCAGGTGCCTTTATAAGCTCTGTAACACCTGCAATAAATGAGTCCCTGCTTGACTAGACTCCCTGTTGCGCCTGAGTGTCCCCGGTACTGGGGGTGGTGTGGGCTGGTGAACGGCATGCTTAAGCATCCCCAATCATCATTGTGTGGGGGTCGCTGGTTCAAACCCCCAGGAACTGGCACCCAGCATGGTGCTCAAAAGAAGGTGAAAAGAAGAAAAGAAAGAAAGAAGAAAAATGGATTGGGGCCAGAGGTTCAGGGTAAGCAAGACATGAAATATGAGTAACAAAATTAATAAGCTTGAGGACCCGGTGCTTAAAGCGCTGAGAGATATGTTTAAAAGCAGGGGATTGGGTCTGTCAGATCTGGTAGCTCAAAAGGTTTAGGCAGAGGCAATCGTTTAGGCTCCCTGGCTACTTGGAGCTAATGTTTTTACTGGGGATACATGGGAATCATGGGAAGAGTTTGAGGAAAAGTACAAAATTGTAACAGAAGTGAAACCAAAAGCAGCCAAAGTAACCAGCAGGAACTCAGGTATGCCCTGGCCAGTGTCAGAGCCTCCTGGGCAGAAGGGCAGGGTGGAGTGGAGTACACGGGGTCAGCGGCGAAAGCCCCCCACCTTACCCACCTTGAACTAACATGTGAGAGTGGGCCGCCCCCCAGCCAGCGACTGAGGTGAGTCAGGGGCTCGTGTGAAAGCCAGGCAGGGTAATGCCCCCCTGCCAGCAACCAGCGGCACCGGCTGCTGGGTGCATTTAAAAAATAAAAATAAATAAATAAATAAATAAATAAATAAATAAATAAATAAATAAAAAACCACCTTTGGTGGTGAGCTGCTACTGGAGGGTTGGCTGGGAAAGCTCAGGCAGGGAAGGTGGCTTGTGGGGGAGGGGCCCATCCCATCCGTTTTGCAGATGGCCTGGGATCCACCCTGCCCCCAATGTTACAGCCCCACAGACAGCTGTGCTCGCTGAATCCCAGGCCAAGGGTGTCCTTAGTAAAAGCCTACAATGTTTTCACTGACTGGGGCAGATGTGGAGAAACCAAAAAGTAGCTCAATTCAAGGAACTCATGGCCATTGCTTTCTGACAGTATTCAGACCCATATGCTCCTTAGAGGAGAGAGAAGCCCCTGTCTTCTTAGAGCATCTTTGGGGGCACCAAGGATAGGCTGGGCTTTTATCCCAAGGCAATGCAGAGGCAGACAAGGTGGCTTATTGTGTACAGGTACCGCCTCTGCAACAGCCAGGGGTAAACCCCAGGGGACTCCAGCCCCATTCCTTTTGGCAAACGGATGTCACACACTATGCTCCTTTTGGAAAACTTAATTTCCTTTTGGCAAACAGATTTCACACACTATGCTCCTTTTGGAAAGCTTAAGTATATTTTTGTGTCCATCAACACATTCTCTCATACCTGCTGGGCTACCAATCATACAGGAGAGAAGTCTAAACATGCTCAGTCTCATTTTCGCAGGACAGAAGTCTAAACACGCTCAGTCTCATTTTCTCCAGTGCTTTGCTATGCTGGGATTGCCCCAAAGATTTAAAACTGATAATGGACCATGTTTTGTTAGTAAAAATTTACAAGATTTCTTTTCACTTTGGGGAATTCAACACAATACAAGAATTTTCTACAATCCCAAAGGTCAAGCAATTACAAAAACAAAAAAGGGGAATAAGCCCCCACCAACAGTTGTTGTGTATGGCCTTATTCACTATTAATGTTCTTAATTTTCAAAAAAATCACAGTTGGAATCCCGGTTTCAAAAGCATTGGGAACGACAGGAGCAGAGACCTGAGGTACGGGTAAGATGGAAAGACTCCATTACGTGGCAATGGAAAGGCCCAGATCCATTGTTAACCATGGGTCAAGGCTTTGGGTGTGTCTACCCTAGAGGAGATTCAAACCCCATATGGGTGACTGAGAAAAACATTAAGTGGGTAGCTAGGATCCAACTGACTAGCATGATGGTCCATGGACAATAGTTCATGAGACAAAATTCCTATCTTTATTTATATCCATCTAAGGTGAAGGATCCAGTTCCTTGACTTCATTGCCAATCAGCCTTTCAGACAACTGGCTGATTGGCTAAAAGGAACATGGTCTCAGAAGTATTTCAACTTGTCCTATGCAATGACTTGCTTTGTTTCTCTTGATAATGCTTAGCTTTAAGTGTCTTTACCAGATAATTCGGTGACAGAAGACCATTGGAACTGCCACGGACCACCTCCTCATGATTATGGACTCCCCCAGGACCCCCTTCGGTTGCCCACGCTTGGCTAGTCTAGTTAGGCAGAGACTAAGACTCTCATGGGTTGGTATTACCCATGTGACTGCCCTTAATCATGATGCATTTTTAGCCAAAGATGGGTAAGATGTCCCATGACAAGTACTCCTAAGACAGGACATGCACATGGCCAGGTGGATGATCCAATGATGGGCAAGGCTTGGTCAGAGGTGACACAACCTAATACAGGCAAAAATGCATAAGATTAGAGGAAGTAGATAGCCATCACTTCTCAGGGAGCCATCTATGAGGTGGGTAACCCATGAAATAAAGTCAGTGTGGCATTAAAATAAAAATAAAAAGGGGGATGTGTGGGGACCTAAAGACCCCACCTTGCGTAGGTCTGAAAGGAAGTTACTGGGGGCATGGCCTGACTTGCTTTGAAAGTCTGAAAAATACTTCTGCATGGCTGAGGAGTGCATGATCAGTGCGTGACCATCCTTAAGATACACCCTCAGGGGGGACAGGGGATTTCCAGGTGCCTTTATAAGCTCTGTAACACCTGCAATAAATGAGTCCCTGCTTGACTAGACTCCCCGTTGCGTCTGAATGTCCCCGGTATTGGGGCGGCATGGGCTGACGAACGACGTGCTTACTCATCCCCAGTCACCACTGCCTCAGGGTCGCTAGTTCAAACCCCTGGCATCTGTGATTTTTTTGTAATGGTGTACCCAAGTCCTGCTCAAAAGACAGTGATCCACAATATTAAATCCTATTCTCAGGTTCTTACAATCCTTCTGTCCTCTCCCGTGATTTTCTTTGAGTCTTAGACTGGTGTTCTAATGTGGCAAAACTGTGTGATATTTCTTAATCAATTGATAACACAATTAAAAGTCTGTATTTTAGGACTGTCCTAGCCTTGACAAGGGAAAGTGATTAAAAAATCCCAACCCAGTCTGAGGTACTTTGGGCAGTTGACAGCTGTTGAGTAGGTAAATGAAAATGACTGACAGGAATGGGACCCTTGGTGTGCGCAGTGGATGGACCCACAGAGAAAGACATTTGGGGATACAAATCAGACTCTATAGATCATGTTACATATATGTAGTTCCAAATTGTCTCCTGGCAGGCCTGCTTGCACTCTCTAGGCTCCCAGGTCACACACTGTTGCTACACCTGATCAACAAAACTAACACAATGCATTTTATTTGGGATTTTTGTAAAGTTTATGTCTGGAAGAGAGTTACTTACAAAGAAATGCACCCATGGGCTCTTTCCTCTACATCTTGGCTGAGATTTCAGCTTCCCAGTCTTTAGAGCACTGCCCAAGAGGGTGACTTTCTGCTGCCTCCCAATTTCCTCTGTGGCTGTCCTTAGTCTCGCCGTCTCATGCAATTGAAGCTGACCGATTGGGTGGGAGGGGTGACTGTCTCTCCCTCTGTATAAGGGTCTCTTAGGGTTCAGACCGTCAGCTGTTACTGGTTCCTTCAGAGGACATACCTATCCAAAAATATGTAAGTGAATACATTAATTTGGGCAGGGACAGTGGGGAAAGGTGAGGCTAGGGGAGAGGATCTAAATACTATCAAACTATATTATATGAAAATTGAAAAATTATTTGAAAGAGAAAATAGCTTTGTAAAACACATTTACAAGTCTTCATTAGAGTATTTTTTATTTAAAAAATTTATTTATTTATTTTTATACCCACTTCTCAGATAGCACCCTCCCATAGCCTCCCTCCCCCCACTAGAGCCCTTATACTCTGATATCCCTGCTACTGTATGCTGTGTTGTCGGGACCCCCAGTCATTCCCCACTACTTGCCCTTTTGGTGACTCTAGTCAGCCTATCTAGAGGTCTTTGTTTTAGGAGGGTCAGCTGTTTCTCATCTAGCGGTAATCAGTTGTCAATATTCCTTTGGATAAGATTGGGGTCTGCTGTTCAATTTCCCAGTTCTATGCTGGGTTACTATCTGGGAATCCCTTTGGCCACCCTGGCCAACAGCTCAAAAGAAGGTATCGCCTGTCTGGAATTATTGCTTGTTATGTAGCCTTTAGCTACACATATGGACTCTTATGAAATTATATTGGCCCCTTTAATCTTTGGTTATACTTTCCTTTTGAGTGTTTAATGTCATATAGTTGGACCCGATAAGCCAATTTATTTATACTCTTAAGGTCATTTGAGGATCTGTTCCTCGGGGGTCACATGGGCTTGGGAGGAGCCCCTGGCTCCCTTCTTTTATCAGTTCTGCCTATATGAAGATAAGCAAAGGTCCTGCTTGACCATGGTTGGCTTCACTTGGAAGCATGGTAGAAATGATTCCTCTGTGTTGGCCCTCCTCTCTATAGACTGGACACTGGTTCAAGTCCATCTGGTGGGGTCTTCTTGGCGTCCTTAATCAAGAGGACAGTTGACCCACCACTGTTATAGCACATTTTGAGAGATGCTCATAGTCCCATGGAACTAGTCATTCTAGGAGGGCAAAGAGCAAAAATTGTCCTTTATGTCCCTCTGACCAAATTATTATAGGCCTCAATGTATGTCTGTTAAACACCCAAGAAGGTTAGTTCCACAAGCCTGGTACTTTTAATTACTGTGTGTCATGTAGATAAATCTTGGGCAAAGACCAGTTGTTCTCAGATAAACCTTATCTAGACACATATTTCTTGATCTTCTATGTATATTTTGTCAGTAGTTTGTAGGAGTAATATGGTTCCCTCTGATTTTCAAAATTAGCTAGGCATTGTTTATCTCTTATTTTTTTAAAGTGGTGTAAGAATGTCAGATTTGACTACCTAGAATGAAAAAACATGAAAGGGAAGAAAACAGTCATAAAAAACTAGCATAATATAATAAATATAGAAACATAGGTTAAAACAGAAAATATATGTTATCTACTCTTCATAAAAACATGTTAACCAGAGGAATCATTTCCTCCATGCTTCCAAGAGAAGCCAACAATGGTCGAGCAGGACCTTTGACTTATCTTCACATAGATGGAACGGTAAAAGAAAGGAGCCAGGGGCTCCTCCCAAACCCATGGGACCCCTGAGGAACAGATCCTCTAACGACCTCAAGAGTAAAAACAAATCAGTTTATCTGGTCCAATTGTATGTCCTTAAACACCCAAAAGGGAAGTATAACCAAAGAGTCAAGGGGCCAACATAATATCATAAGAGCATACATATATATAACTAAAAGTTACTCGACAAACAACAAAGCCAGACAGGCGATACCTTCAGTCGAGTTGTTGGCCAGGATAGATAAAGGGTCTTCCAGACAGTAACCCAACATACTACTGGAAAAATGAACAGCAGACCCCAATTCTATCCAAAGGAATACTGAAAATGGATTGCCGTAGATGAGGAACAGCTGACCCTCCTGGAACAGGGACCTCTGGCTGACTAGATTTACCAGAAGGGCAGACAGGGGGGAATGGATGAGGGTGCTGACAACACAGTGGACAGTGACAGGGATGGCAGAGTATGGAGCCTCTAGTGGGAGAAGAAGGCTGTCTATCTGAGGAGTTTGTATTCATGCTCAGATGCCGAGGAGCTCAGAAGGTGGGCGACTGTGACCAGTGATAGTCATGTATATAGAGATTAGAAATGCATGTGAAAACGTCTCAATGTCAATTGCTTTGGAATGAATTCTTCTGCATGGAAAAAAAACAAAACAAAAAAAAAACAAGTATCCTCTTGAAGTCCCTCAAATTAAGGTAAAGAATAAGAACAAATCATTCTGGAAGAACACAAAGGAAAATAGCTTTAGATACTTAAGTGACAATAGAATTTATTCTCATAATTGTTTTAATAGCTTTTGTATAATCCTCATTGCTATTATGAGATATAAAATGTATTTATCAAATCTGTAATCATTATGCCAAAAAATCTGAATTACTGTAATATTTTGCATATTGTTAAAACTGTAACTTTAATTGTAAAAAAAAATTAAAAAAAAACATGTTAACCAACTCCTTATACCTTTTGCATGTGTATGTGTGTGCTTGTGTAGATGCACATGTATGTGCATGTAGAGGGCATAAAATAACTAAAGGTGTTGGTATTCAAGGACTACCCATCTTTAACTTTTTTTTAATCTCGTAAATGAGGGGTTGCAGATATGGCTCAGGGGTTAAGAGCATGGGCTGCTCTTGCAGAGGATCCACATTTGAATTCCAGCAGCACATCGTGGCTAACAACTGTCAACAACTCCAGTTCCAGGTGATCCAATGCCCTCTTCTCTCTTCTATGGGCACTGCATAATGTGGATCCACTTATAGACATGTAAGCATAATACTCATACACATAAAGTAAAAATTAATAAAACATTTAAAAAATTCAAAATTTTAGAATTTCATAGTTGAGTATTGTATTTACAGCATTTCTACTTCTCACTTTCCCCTTTGTCCCATACTGTCCTCCCAACTCTACCTCAATTTTGTGCCTTCTTTATTTAGTGCTGCTACTTTATACATTTGTCTAGGGCTCACCAATTGTGATTAGATAACCTATCACCAGCTCACCCCTGAAGAAAACAAATTCTTCCTTTACCAGCAGTCATAGATTATCTGTACCTCTTCATCTAGAGGTGGGACCTTGTGAAATTTTGCCTAACCATACTAGCATATCAACTACTGTTGTCTTTATGCAAGTCTGGTTTAGGCAACCCTAATTGGAATTCATTGGTACAGCAATTTTTTCATGCTCTTAGCCAGAGAACCATCTCTCTAGACCTTGCCTTCTTTATTTAAATGTCTTTTATTGGCAGTGTAGATTCGAATAGGTGCTCAGAGAACACCAGAAATCCACCTTTCTCCTGCTCCTGTGTGCTGAGCATAAAAGCACACATTGCCATGCCTGCCTTTCCATGTGTTCTTCTGACTGAACTCAGTTTGGAAAACTTGCATAGAAAATAATTTACTGACTAAGATATTTGTCCACCCCAGAAGATTTTGTATTTTTCTTTCTTTCTTTCTTTCTTTCTTTCTTTCTTTCTTTCTTTCTTTCTTTCTTTCTTTCTTTCTTTCTTTCTTTCTATTATTTTTATGTGTATGAGGTTTTTTGCCTGCATGTATGTAAGTGCAACATGTGTATGTAATGCTGTTAAGCGGGATTTATAGATGATTTTTAACTACCATGTGGGTACTGGGAACTCAACCCAGGTCTTCTGCAAGAGCAGTCAATGTTCTTAATGGCTGAACCATCTCTCCAGTCCTTGAAATAACTTTTAGCAAATATATCACATAACCCAAGAAATTAAATTTGTATCTAAAATAAAATAAAAATCAAATTTCTTATCTTAGCCAATAAAATCCTACCAGATTAATCCCTGGCCTGTTGTGACCTTGAACCAAGTCCTTAAGGAATTCCTCCTTGCTCACCAGGACTTCACACATACCATGGTCTAATTATTATTTAAATTGTAGAAGCTGCCAGGTCTGGTGGCATATGCTTTTAATTCTAGCACTTAGGAAGAAGAGACAGGTGAATCTCTGTGAGATTGATGCCAGCCTAGTCTGCATAGTGAGTTCCAGTCCAATCAAGGCTACAGGGAGATCCTGTCTCAAAAACAAAAACAAAACAAAACAAAATGCATAAAATGTACAAGCTAATTTTCATTCTAAGACCTTCTGACTTAATTTCTTTCTTTAATTTCTTCCTGGATTATTCTCTCTATATCTATTAGATCTCACAGATTACATTATATTTAACCTCCTTAAAAAGACATTCTTTAACATTAAGGGCCTATTTCAAATTAGTTTTGGTCTCTGGAACCACTCTCTGTTCTATAATGCTGTTTAATTTTCCACACAGTCTATCACTCTATAAATAAATCTTGTTAATCTTTTGATTTATTGTCAACACCATTATGATACAAGCTCCACAACAGCAGTGTCTATTTTTTTTCTGAATAAGAAGATATCTTTTACATATGACTATTCAATTTACATTTTAAAGATAATGAAAGAATTCAATCCTTACAATATGATATGTCTTATGTCAAAACGTTTGCTTAATGCTTGGGGCTGGAGAGATGGCTCAGTGGTTAAGAGGACAGACTGTTCTTGCAGAGGAGCGTGGTACAATTCGAGAAACCACATGGTGGCTAACAACCATCTATAACTCCAGTTTCAGAGGAATCTGACACCCTCTTCTGATCTCCATGGGCACTTCATAACACAGGTGCACTTATACACATTCAGGCAATACATTCATTCACAAAAATAAAAAATAATAATAAATAAAATATTAAAAATGTTTAAAATCTTATAAGAATAGCTGTTACTATTATTATCTCTCTTCTGCATGTGAAGACAAGGATTAGTTTAAAGAAGGCCAATTACATATACATACACATATACATATACATATACATGTCATTGAAGGGTCACTTCACAACTATATGGATGTCTTTTTAAGGACAGGAGAAAATATCCAAGATGTAAAAATGGGATCAGGTTTGATCTCCCATATACAACTTTTTTTTTTACTGAGAGATATTAAGTTTTCTGTATTCATTGACATTAGAGAAAGGGACCCCAACACAATATACAGTATAATTTAGGGTGTATGTATTTCTCCATGAATGAGAGGTTATTTTCCTTTTTCTCCACCAAAACCAGGTTTAGACACTCAAACCCCAGCCACATCAGCAACTAAAATAACCAGAAAGATTTGACCATGAAAATTTCATTGAAAGCACAACACAGAATGGCTGGCCAAGAGGCACATTCTTTTGGAAAACGGAGATTCTGATTTAAAGTGTTAATGCATTGTACTACTAGCATATATACTTTTGAGACTTCAGGGAAACATAAGGGAAAAGCTCTTGAAAGAAACAATAGACAAACATTGTACAAAGAATAGAATGGAACAAATAGCTGCAAACTAATGTCTGTATACTTTAATTCACCATAATCAAAACTGAATAGAATTTTATTAAAAATTAGTAAAAAATATAAATCTAGAACAACAGGATAAACCAACTATAACTTCACCAACATATAGACAAATTTTTCACAAGAGTACTGAATATGCATTTGTTTCTTAACTGCACATGGAACATTCTGAAGGAGACATGTTAAGCTACAGATTTAAAAAATAATTGCACATACCATCATTTCAAACCAAAATGGTTAAAAACAAGAAATCAAGAGCAATAAGAAAGGTTAAAACCCACATACACATATGGAACACACAACACACTCATAAATTACCAATGTTTCAAAGGATAAATCATAAGGGAAATGAGAAAATAAATATAGATAAATAAAAAAATAAAACATCAAAACTTAGAGGATGCAGTATAAACAGTGATCACATGGAATTTTATAGCTATAAATGCCTCTGCAAAGTAAACAAAGATCTTAAATAAAAAGCCTAAATTGATTCCTTGAGGAAATAGAAACAAGAACAAATGAAGACTAAGGATATCAGAAGGAAGAAAAAAAAAGATGTCAGAGCCTAGATAAGTAAAACATAGTTAAAAAATCAAGAAAAAATCAATTAAGTCAAACATGAGTTCTTCAAAGAGATCAAACAAATTAACAAAACATATAAACCCATCAGACATCAAAAGACAGAAAGTATACTTTGTCAATACCCAGCACTCTACAGGAATAACAATTTGATACAATGTGCTAAATCCCTTCATAATAGTGAATGAGGCCAGATGTGATATTACAACAGAGGTGAGATTACAACATCTAGTTAGAGTATTGAAATGAGCAAAGATGCATCAAGGAAGATAGGATGAAAATTTTTTATAAGATTTTTGTCATCTCATGCTCTTTCTCCCTTCTGCAAAGCATGGAGAGAGCTGCCCTACACTTGAAGGAAGGACAGGAAAGTGAGAAGTAGATATTGTCTTAAACACCCGGCCTGTCACAATTAAACCTAGTTTCACATCAAACTCCACATTCCCACATTGCAAACTGATACATTCAGAATGAGCCTCAGTCACCAGAATAGATCCTAAAGTCTGGGATTTAACATCAACATGGTACCAGTTTAGTAGAACTGGCTTCTTTCACCTTGTCAACTCTTGTGAACATAGGCTCCAGGATTTTGTAGTGTGAAGTAAGAATCAAGAGCCACACCCTCTGGGCTGACGTCTAGCTCTATATACTAATACTAGTCTTTCATAATATTCTTCAAAAAATTGAAAAAAAGAGGAAATATTTTAAAGCTCATATTACGAGGCTAAAATTTCCCTGATACTAAATCAAGAATACTACCATAACAGAAAAGGAAGAAAGAAAATAACAAAAATTGTAAGTTTCATTCCCTGGTGTTAATCTATGAAAAAATACTGTCCAAAATATGAGCAAACAAATTCAAGAACATAGTGAAATGATCACTCACCATGATAAAATAACATTTATTCTCAGGATGCAAGGTTTATTCAGCATTTTCAAATATTTGAATTTATTTATAAAATGTTAAGTACATTGTCAGAATGGCTGAAAAATATATGATCTTCTCAATATATACAAAGAAGGTATTTGGCAAAGTTTTAAATTATTTTATTAGTAAATCTTTAAATAAAATAGTTATCAAAGTTATGGGACTCAGCCCAAAAAACCAGGTATTCTAACCACACAGCTAATCTCCTACTTAATGGAGACAAACTGAGAGGTTTTTGTGAGATCAGAAACAAGACTGTATAGTTATTCTCATCAATCATATTCATTAAAGTCCTGGAAGACTTAGACAAAGCAATTATTCAAGAAAAATAAGAAATGTCAATTAATTTGGAAAAATAAGTTAAATTATTTCTTTTGTCAAAAATATTATCCTATACATAGATAATGGAAGCCCTAATGATTCAACTAAAACATTTAGAAAAAAATAAGGACATTTTTAGAGTACCAGTATACAAAATCAACCTCCAAACCAGTAGCAATTCTTTACACCCAATGTATTTATAAAAGCAACCAATAATCCTACTTTCAATTTTAAAATGTTCAGTCATGAATAATTTAAATAATAAATTTAAGGAGCTATACATTTGAAGCTATAAAAATAAACTGAGGTAGACTCAAATAAATAAAAATATACCATATGAGTGCTTAAATGAATTAATATTCTCTATCAATAGACACAACTAAAAGCATAATGAGAAATCACATCAAACCTAATACTGTTTCTAATTTTAAGAAGAAAATAGGCTTACCTCCCTCTGCTTCACTAGGCCTGCAGGACCCGCAGGCTTCTCTCCAACCTGCAAGCCTCTCTCCAGGGTAAGTCCACTGCAACCTCCGAGCCTTGACTCCCCCAGCCTCATTCACCCTCCCACCTCCCCCACCTGTCTCTCCTCCTAGTTTGAGTCCTGTCCCATTCCTTGTCTTGGGGCCTAGAGACCTGGGGACCCACTACTGCTTCCTGACCACTTTCATCCAGACCAACTCAGTGCTTTCTCTCGTCCCCAGGAGCACTGCTCTGGGCCTGGCCCAGCCCTCACCTCCTTCTGCTTCCGTGGGCCTGCACCATCTGCCAGCCGATTTTCTGGACCCTGGGGATGACCATTCCTTTTCCTGATTCTTTGCATCCAGACCAACACAGCTTCTCAGTGCAGTCCCCAGGAATCCTTGGGGCTGCTTCCCACCCCCATCTGCCTTTGCATCTCTGGGTGGCATGGCCACCAGCTGCCCTAGACCAGCATCTTTCCTGGGAAAAATAATTCCTGGAGGGATCCAGACCTTAGGAAAAAGCCTAAGAGCATCTGATCTTATCTGACTTAGGCCTCTGTGGGAATTCCTAAAGATAAAAGCAATCTGGCCACTCCAACACAAAATCAGAAGAGAGAACCGGAAGCTTAGAAAAACCAGCTTTTCATGCCCAAAAAGTAAACCACAAAGACACATAAAGTTCACAAAAAGAAGCAGACCAAAACATGAAGGCTTGAGTCTCACACAAGAATCAGAAACTACAAAAGAAATCCACATGTCAAAATCACAGAGAAAAACTAATAATATGAAAAACACAAATAACATATACCCACTAAATACCAATAGTCCTCTAGAGGAGTACAATGAGAACCCCCTAGATGTAATGCAGGACATGGAACTTAAAAGAACAATTATAAACATAATAAAAGAATTCAGTGAATTTAAAGAGCACACAAACAAAGAAATCAAAGAACTGAAGGAAGTTAGGGATAAACCTCTGAATGAATTCAGAAAAGAGTTAGAAATATTGAAGACTACTCAGGCTGAAATGAAGAAATGAAGAAGGAAATGAAACACTCAGCAATCCACTTATAAACGACAGGAAAAGGACTCACTAATAGAATTAACGAAATGGAAAACAGAGTATCAAGACTGGAAGAAAAGTGGATGAAATAGACCACTCAAGCAAAGATAATGAAAAATTTAAGAAATCACAAGAATGGAATATGCAGGAATTGTGTGACACCATAAAAAGACCAAACTTACGAATCATAGGTATACAGGAAGGAGAAGAATCCCAAGACAATGGCATGGACCAGATCTTCAACAGAATTGTGGAAGAAAATTTCCCAAACTTAAAGAAAGACATGCCCATACAAATACAAGAAGCATATAGAACACCAAACAGGACCAGAAAAGAAAGTCTCCACGGCTCATCATAGTAAAAACACTAAATGTGCAGAACAAAGAGACAATACTGAAAGCTGTAGAACACAAACAAGTCACATATAAAGGAAAACTCATCAGGATTACAGCTGGCTTTTCAGTGCAAACTATGAAAGCCAGAAGAGCCTGGACCAAAGTATTCCCAGTCATAAATGACCACAGATGCCAACCCAGACTTCTATAGCCAGCCAAAATGTCTATTATAGTCAAAGGGGAAAGAAAAATCTTCCATGACATAAATAGGCTGACGGAATTCTTTTCCACAAAACCAGCCCTTCAGAGAGTTCTGGGAGCAATACAAAGAACTGAAGAAAGGAATGACTATACCCAAGGGGTTGCAGAAAGAAC
>NW_008331140.1:5078732-5089781 GCF_000622305.1 Nannospalax galili
TAAATATGAATGGAATGAACTCTCCCATCAAAAGACACAGACTAGTTGAATGGATTAAGAAACAAAACCCATCCTTTTGTTCTCTGCAAGAAACTCATCTCACTTACAAGGATGGGCACTAACTTAAGGTGAAAGGATGGAAAAAATATAGCAAGTGAATGGTACTAAGAAAAAATAGACTCTAAACCAAAACTAATCAGAAGACATAAAGAGGACCTTTCATTCTGATCAAAGGAACAATAAACCAAGAAGATATTACAATCATGAACATATATTCACCAAACTCTGGTCCATCCATCTTCATAAAAACAATACTACAAGACTTTAAAACCCAGATTAATCCCAACTCACTCTATTAGTAGGGGACTTCAACTCCACTGTCTCCATTAGATAAGTCAACAGGGCAGAGAGTTAACAGAGAGACATCAGAATTAAACAATATCATATATCAAATGGACTTAACAGACATCTACCAAGTACTCCACCCAAGCACCTAAGGACATTACTCAGCACCCCATGGAACCATCTCCAAAATCAACCATATACTGGGGTGCAAAACAAACCTCAACAAATAAAAAAAAGATTGAAATAAGTCCATGCACTCTATCAGACCACAATGCAATAAAGCTTACAATCAACACCTGAAGAAGCCCTAATCACCACATGAACACATCATTAAACAACAGACTCCTGAATGATGAATGAATGGGTCAAAAGAGAAATTAAGAAAGAAATAAAAGTATTCCTGGAAATAAATGAAAAGGACAATACAACACAACAAAACCTCTGGGACATGCTGAAAGTGGTCCTTAGAGGGAAGTTTATAGCTCTAAGTGCCTACATCAAAAAATCAGAAAGGTCACAAATAAATTACTTAACATTACAACTCAACACACTTGAAAAGCAACAGCAAACGAAATCCAAACCCAGGAGACAAGAAGAAATAACAAAAATCAGGGAAGAAATTAATGAAACTGGAACAAAGAAAACAATACAAAGAATCAACAATTTCAAGAGCTGGTTTTTGAAAAGATAAACAAGATTGACAGACCGCTAGCCCAGTTAACCAAAAGAAAGAAAGGAAGAGCACCTCCATACAACAAAATCAGAGATGAAAAGGGAAACATCACAATAGACACCAGAAACATAAAGAACATTATAAGGGAATACTTAAAAACCTATATGCTATGAAATTTCAAAACCTAAAAGAAATGGACAGATATAGAAAGGCATGGGAACTACCAAAACTAAACCAAGAAGAGATTAACAGCTTAAACAGACTCATAGCAGAAAAAGAAATTGAAACCGTAATACAAAAATTCCCGACTAAATAAGCTCAGGTACAGATGGATTTACAGCAGAATTTTATCAGACAGTTAAAGAAGATCTACATCCAATACTACTTAATTTATTCAAAAAACTAGAAATGGAGGGATAACTTCCAAATTCCTTTTATGAAGCCACTCTAATATCAAAACCAGGTAAAGATACAACCAAAAAAGAAAACTATAGACCCATATCCTTAATGAACATAGATGCAAAAATTCTCAACAAGATACTTGCACACCGCATACAGACATACATCAAAAATATCTTCCACCATGATCAAGTCGGTTTTATCCCACAGATGCAAGGATAGTTCAATATACGTAAATCAATAAAGGTCATAAATCATATAAATGGGCTCAAAGAGGACGACACGGTCATCTCAATAGATTCAGACAAGGCGTTTGACAAAATTCAACATGCATTTAGGTTCAAAGTCCTAGAGGGAATTGGACTGGAGGGAACATACCTCAACATAATTAAAGCCATATATAACAAACCCACAGCCAACATCATTCTAAATGGAGAAAAACTGGAAGCATTCCCAGTGAAATCAGGAACCAGACAAGGCTGTCCATTGTCTCCACTTCTCTTTAACGTAGTACTTAAAACTCTTGCAAGAACAATAAGACAAGAGAAGGAAATTAAAGGAGTAATAATTGGAAAAGAAGAGATCAAATTATCCTTTTTTGTAGATGATATGATATTATATCTAAGAAATGCCAAAGATTCCACCCGAAAACTCTCAGAAATTATTAACACGTTCAGTGAAGTGGTAGGTTACAAAATTAACCTACAAAAGTCTGTAGCCTTTCTATATAACCAGAAAACTCCTAGAACTGATGAACACTTTCAGTAAACTGGCAGGTTATAAAATTAATCTACAAAAATCATTAGCCTTTCTTTATACCAATAACAAGCAATTGGAGAGTAAGTACAGGGAATCACTCCCATTCACAATAGCTGCAAAAAGTAAAATAAAATATCTCGGAATAAACCTGACCAAAGACATTAAAGAGTAAGCTTTCCAATGCTCATGGATAGATAGGATCAAAAATGTAAAAATAGGTGCTCTTCCAAAGGCAATCTGCAGTTTCAATGTAATTGTCATTAAATTTTCAACAGAATTTTTCACAACAAATGAACAAAGAAGTGCAAATATCACATGGAATCAGAAAAAGCCCATAGGCCAATGGAACAAAATTGAAGACCCAAATAAGAATAAATACAATTTCAGCCACCTGATATTGGACAAAGAGTCCAGGAATATTCACTGGAGGAAAGATAGCATGTTTAGCAAATGGTGCTGGCAAAACTGGATCTCCACTTGTAGAAGAAGGAAACTAAACCCCTATCTTTCACCCTGTACAAAATTCAATTCCAAATGTCTCAAAGACCTCAATGTGAAGGCTGAAACTCTGAAATTGTTAGAAGAAAATTTTTGGAAAACCTACAAGATGTATGTGTAGGAAAGGATTTTTTAAACTGGACATCAATTGCTCAGAAAACAAGGGCAAGGTTTTATACTGAGTACAATATCGTATAACTGTAATAATTCAACTGTAAACCTAAAATTGTACAGCCAATTTTGTAAAAGATGCAACCTAGGTCAGAAAATTGTTATTGAATATGTCAATGCTGATGTAATGAAATGATTCTTCTAAGTATGTGGTTATTAAATAAATAATTTAAAAAATAAAATAGGTAAGTGTTAGTAAGACTGCAGAAAAATGAATTCTTGTATTATGTTAATGAGACTATACTTTAGTACAGCCATTTTTGAAAACAGTGTGTAGGTCACTCAAATAATTTGAAAGAAATCTACCATATGATGCAGAATTCATATAAATTCCAAAGAAATTAAGTAAAAGAGAAATCAGCATTGTCATATTTATTGCAACATTTTTCCCAATAGCTGAAATATAAAATCAACATACAGAATCAAACCAAAATATGGAATAAGTGGATTAGAATATAAATTATCACATGTGTATTCAATAGATTTCTGTTATATCTTAACACGGAATGAAATTCTGTTACTTGTGACAACACACATGAACCTGGATGACATTAAGTGAAAACACAAGGAACCGACTGGAGAAATGGCTCAGAGGATAAGAGCACTGACTACTCTTGCAGAGCACCTGGGTTTGATTACCACATCCATATGGCAGCATACATCCGTCCATAACTCCAGTTTCCTGGGATCCAACGCCCTCTTCTGACCTCTGCGAGTATTGCACGACATAGGTGCACTCACATACAAGCAGGTAATACACTCATGCACATAAACTGAACTAAAAAAATAAACATTTTAAAAAAATACTGGGCACAGAAAGATAAATAGTACATGCTTCGACTTACATGGACTATAAAAAAGGTAAACTTAGAAGTAGAAAAAGCAATAGAGAAAAGCAGTTGTGAATACCAATGGAGAAATTTGAAATTGTGGGGAAGCTTAGAGATGTTGATCAAAGAATATAAAATTTCAGATGAACAGGGAAAATAAATTGAAGAGATTTTTTTTGAACAACGTGATGGCTATACTCAATAACCATGTACTTAGTCTTGAAAGTGGAAAAGAGAGTATATATTTTCCACCAGTAATTGTAATAAAATACCAGGCATGTGGTATTTAATAATTAATTAACATGTTTTAACAATTCTGCAACATATACATATCTTTAAGCATCAGTTGATTAACATATTTTGTCGTTAATCAAATAAACACTGTTCTAAAAATTTGAAGTACATTTAAATCTATTTGACTGATTTTGTTATTAAGCAGTGCTCTTTAACTTATAGATATCTTACCATTTTTCTAGGTATCAGTATGTTATATATGTACAGTTTAATTCTTTGTTATCTGATAATATGCTTTCTATAATGGATACTCACTTTGTTTTAATTTGGGAAAACACATACACATATAATTTACTATCAGTTAATTTAAGTGTTCAGCTTAATAATATTAATTATAGTCCCATTGTTGTGTAACCCACCTTCATAATTTATTCATTTTCTCTAAGTTACTCTGTCTATGAAATAGAAATCTCCACTTCCCTTTCCAATGGTGCCTGGAAACCACTATTCTACTTGTTTGTGTAAATTTAGTTACATTTATAACATTAGAATCAGTATGGTATTTTTCCTTTCAATAATAAATTAATATATAGCATAATATTCCCATTATTTAGTCCATATTATAACATGTGAAAGAATATTCTTCCTTATTAATGATTAATAATAGTAATCTATGATATATATATATGTGTGTATTACATTTTATTTTACTGTATATTCTTTGTAAAAATATTTGCTTTCATCATATTTTCACACATGTGGATTGATGATATTCACTTTCCTCCTTATTCTATCTTTCCCCCTTATAAAATAAATCTTCTTCACAAACAGGCCCACTTCTACTGTAAGGTATTTTTTAAAAAGCCATGATATAGATTCTGCATACAAAAGAAAACAAGAGGCAGTTTTCTTTCTAAAATTTTTGTGCAATGTATTCTTCAGATCCATCCTATTCTGTGCAAATGTAATTTCATTTTTATGACTGAAAAATACTATTCTCCCTCTCCCTCTCCCTCTCCGTTTCTCTTCTCTCTCTCTCTCTCTCTCTTTCTCTTGCCATATATATGGAGAGAATATGTTACAGGTATGCTCCATTTTCTCTATCCAAATACCCATTCATGGGTTCCTGTCCTTATTGTATAGCTATGCTATTATGATTAATAACATAGTGAGCATGAGTTTATAAGTAGTTCTATTGAATGCTGACTTGGATTACTTTGAGTATTTATCTAGAAGTAGCATAGTTTGTCAAACTGTTCTATTTTTTGTTTCTTGAGGAATTTGCATAATGATTTCCATAATGACAGCAGTAATTTTTATTTCCACTAACAGGGAAAGGGTTCTTTCTCTGCTGCCTCCCCTATATCCTCACTAGAATTTATTGTTTTATTTTTCTAATGGAAGACATAGATACCAGACCGAGATGGTTTTATACTTGGTTTATGTGGCAAATGATCGTGAGTATATATTCATATATTTATTGGGCGTTTCACTTCTTTTGAGAAGTGTCTGCACAAATGATTTGACTATTTAAGAAATTATGTTTCTGATGTTTTCATATTTTCTTTTTCTTTTTTTCTTAATTTTTTATTTTACTTATGTGAGTGTGTGCGTGTGTGTGTGTGTGTGTGTGTGTGTGTGTGTGTGTGAATATATACATGTGAGGTGAGTGATGGTGCCAATGGAGTAAAGAAGTGGGCACTGGATACCCTGCAATGGGAGTTAAAGGTGCTAAGAACACAGTTCAGGTTCTCTGCAAGAGCACTAAATACTCTTACCCACTGAGCCATCTCTCCAGTCCTTAATGTTTAATTTTTAAGATGCTCTTATTTTCTAGATATTAACTACATATTGAGTGACATCACAGTTTTTTTTATTAATTTGTATTGCATCTACTTCTTGGATATATTAGAAAGTTCTAACAAAACTAAGGCTATAGCTCAGAGATAGGGAACTTGCCTAGTATGGACAAGACTCAGGTATAAATCTCCGTGCCTCTAAAATGTTGCATTATATTATAACATGCATTTAGATATTTGACCACTTTTGTATTATGTTTAGTAAAATGCACACTTTATGTTTAGAACAATTTTTGAAAATGCAGAACCAATTATGATAATCATATTTTTGGAACATATTCTGGGGCTGGAGAGATATTTCAGCAGATAAGAGCATGAGATGATGGCTGTTATTGCAGAAGACCCAGGTTCAAATCCCAGCACCCACTTGGCAGCTAACAACCATCTTTAACTGCAGTTCCAGAGGATTCAATGCCCTCTTCTTTCCTCTGTGGGCATTGCATGATGTGTGTGCACTTACACTCATGCAGGCATGACACACTCATAAAATAAAAATAAATAGATAAGAATTTTTTAAAAAAGAATGTTTTACATTTACCCACTGAATTCTATTTGTATCTGCAACCAATTGACCCCACTTTTTTTTCCCTTCAGGACATTGCATTAAGTTTCATTAATCTATACAATTATATTTTGACTAGTGTTTCATTTCTGCACTGTAACAAATATCTGCATTCCATGCCACAAATGTTCTTTCTTTTAAATGTATTATTTTTTTCTTTATATTTCAACATGTTTTATATAATCAATCAATCTACAGACCAGTCATCCATCTATCTATCTATCTATCTATCTATCTATCTATCTAATCATCTATCTATCATCTATCTGTCATCTGTCTATCATCAACCAAATAACTCACTACTATTTTGGTTAGGATTGAATTAGATCTGTATTACAAACTGGCAAGAAAGACAATACCTTCTGACAATTTTATGAATTGCATGAATACATATGCAATTTATTTTCCTGCATTGAGCATATTTTTATTCATTCTAAAGAAAGAAAGAGAAAATTTTTCAGAAGGTAACATTATCTATTCAAATCATTCTCTATGGATGATGTTCTTTTTGTCTACAAAGATGTGAAAACATAGAGTAAATAATTGGTTGATATTAGAATGGGTAGTTGAATTTTTTTTTGTTTGTGCTATTATCATAAGATGTAATTTTATGGTATTTTGATCCACTCTTCTATCCACACCTCCCCTTTCTACCCCAGCCCAAATATTCATTTTTCAAAACATTCTTTATTGAAACCATTTGAGTGATTCTTTGATGCTTCTTCTTTATTCTGTAAATTTGATGAATTATGTATGGGGAATATTCTGGATGTATTTATAAATGACATATATCTTGCTATTCTTCACTAGAGTGATCTCTATAAGTCAACTTTTCCAAGTCATCTGATATTTTATGGAAATATTCCATAACTTTGGTGTTGGTCAGTTTATATATTTTCAAATGGTGGATATTTCCATCTAAAATTATTGATTTAATTATGTCTCTTTTACTTTCTGTCAGTTTTCCTTCTTCTCTGTTGGAACTCTATTACAAACTACATATAAAAATATATGACTATTATTCAATTATCTGCTCAAGTTTGAATTCCATATATTTTTTTCACTCACAAGTGACTGCTATACCAATGTAACATGCATTTATTTTTTGGTATTTTTATTTTATATATATGAGTGTACATACATGCACCTGTGTCATGTAATGCCCACAGAGATTAGAAGAGGGAGTCAGATTCCCTAGAACTGAAGTTACAGATGGTTGTGAACCTCCATGTGGATGCTGGGAATCGAACCAGGGTCCTCTGCAAGAGCAGCCAGTGCTCTTATCTACTGAGCCATCTCTCCAGCTCTTTACCATCCATTTCTTATGCACAAAAAATTAGGTTTTGTGTTGTCATTCATTTGATAATTTTGGCCTTTTAATTGATTGTGTGGACAAATTATATTTGTTTTAGTGTGGATATGTGTTTTAAGTCTACAATTGTATTATTTATTTTCATTTATCTTTATTATATTTCTGCTATGATAATCTTCCTTTGGAGTGCTAATTTTGAATATTCAATTCACAAGTATCTGTGTTTTCCATACAGCTTTTTGCATTTTTGGTGTTTTTTTTTCCTCAAGATTACAGTATACCTGCTTATAATTTTATTCTGTAGTTCAAGATTATGTTTTTCAAATTGTATTGAACACTAAACATCATAAGCAACCGTCCTTTATGTTGTACTTGACATATATATTATTTGCACATTTTAGGTTGTATACTAATAACGTTTACTTTACTTTAAAAAAAATTAAGGGTTTCTCCCCAGTCCATCCCATCACCCTGATTTGGGAGCAGCCCCATTCTCTCTACTCCTGGATTCCCATCTGCCCTGCTTAGCTACTTTGAGCCTGCTCACTTGTCCCCCATCTTTTATTATGCTTTGGGATTAGGTCCATTATCTCTGCTAGAGAGCTCCTAACTAACCTGGTAATTTAGTTAGATGCTGCTCACTTGTTCACCATTGACCTGCTTTGTGATCAGCCCCTTTTAGCTTTGCTTTAGGGCTCATATTTAACCTGCTTAGCTACTTAGAAATGGCCACTCCTGATTTGGCCCCCATATTCCCACATTGGGACTATGCCCATTCTAGCTGCCAGAACGCTTCCTACTAGCCTGGTAAATTAGTCAGATCTTGCCTTGCCCCAGGGCCCATATCTACCTTGCTTAGCTAATGAGGACCTGCTCACTTGGTCCCCATCATTTCACTTTGGACCTAACTCCCGTTGCCCTGCCTGAGAGCTTCTGACTAGCCTGTCAGAACCCACCCACATGGTCATGTCTTCTTGCTTTCTGACTAAGCCCATTCACTTGATACTGCCCTACCACAGACTGCCCATCTAGCCTGCCTGAAACCATCCTATCCCTTCAATGAAAAATCAAAAGTGAGAACCTGAAGTACAGACCAACTAACAATTCATACCAGTTCAGAAAGCAATCAAGGACAACAGTAAAAACAGAAATCAAGCTTCAGTGCGATGAAGGCAGGTTACAATTTCATATCAAACACACAACAAACAAAAGAATTCCACAGTCCCATGTTACAATGCTAAAACAAAAATAGCATGAAGAACCAAGGTAATATGTTCCCACCAAGCCCCTCCAGTCATATAGCAGTGTGCCACAATCAGAACTAGGGAGGAACCCCAGGACACAAATTTTATAAGTGCTTTCATAAACCTTATCAAGGAACTCCTCAAATGTGAAGAAAACACAGACTACTCAAAGAATTCGGGAAGATAGATGAATGGATACTGAAAATGCGGTCCATTTAAACAATGGAGTTTACACAGTGATTAAAAAAACAAAATCATGAAATTTCCAGGTAAATGGATGGAAATAGAAACTGCTATTCTAAGTGAAATACAAACAATAAATGTTCTCTCTCATTCGTGAAATTTAACTCCAAATTCTTACATGTGATTATATACTCTGATGTATCTGCAATAGTCAAGAAAATTCAAAGGAACCTTGTGGGTGAAGGGAAAGAAGGAGCTGGAGAGAAGATGATAGTAAGAGCAGGAAATATCAAGGGGGAAATGTAAAAAATTGAGATAGTTTAACAGCGGGAAGGAATAGAGAGAGTGATAAAGAGGGAGAAAGAGGAGAGATAAAGCTTAGCTAGTATGAATAACCATAGATAAATGTTCAAAATCCTACTGAAAAATACAGTCTGTCTATATCTATCATCTATCTATCTATCTATCTATCTATCTATCTATCTATCTATCTATCTATCATCTACCTATCATCTATCTATCATCTATCTATTGATTGATTTATCATCTATCTATCAATATATCTATCTATATACACACATATGGTGAAATATATGTGTGTGTTTGTATATGGATGTGTATAGCTGAAGGCTACATTAAAAAAATACACATACACAGTGCTAGACAGGGGAAACCTCCCTTTGAGTTGTTGGTCAGCATAGCCCAAGAGACTCTCAAAATAGGCTATTACCACAGTACCCAATTGCCTCCCAGAACTTGCAGGTAAGACCATACTGCTGCAGGACATAATTCAAACAGAGGACTTTGAGCAATCAAGCTTAAGCTGATATGGAAGTTTTCTACGTGAAGACTAGCTCCCATAGAATCAGATGATACAATGCAAACCCCCAATGGAGAAAATCGATCAGTGATTTAATCCTGCTGTAAAATCTAGGAAACAGAACACTGAAGATCCCAGCAAATAATCTCTATTGGTGAAATAGTGACATTTTATCTTGAGGGCAATCAGTGACTCTCTAATTGATCATAAGGCACACTCGATGCAAAGGAATTCATGCATGGAACTATAAACATAGTAAAAAAACACATGGTTGGAGAAGTCAGTGATCTTACAGAAAAATAAAAATTTTCACATGCCTAAACCAACATAATTTCTCTCTGTACTCTAAATGTGTATGTATCCTTATATTTACAGACAGCTGTACCTCATACCACTCATCAAAACTGTTTGTTTTTGATGAGTAGCAGAACGGGGAGCACATCTAAATGCCATCAAATAATATTGTGTAAAAATCACAAATGTCCATTTAAAAATAAATCATTTAAGTTTATTTTACAACAGATGGAGAGTATAACAAAGTTCCACCACTGGTCAAATGGAAAGAATAAGAGACTGTGAGGTCCCTAGGCCAAAATGCCACATCTATAATACAACTTCTACACCTCAGGCTCAGAGATCTTAGAACAAGGGGTTTGATAGAATATTAATGCATCTCTCAACTCACAGTACTGAAGATTTTCAGGCAACAGATGTTAATCCACAAAGTCACAACTGGCCAAAGTGCAGAGCATAAGAGAATGCAGAGAGCCTATTTCTGAATAACGTCTATCACCCAAATTTCAGGGCCCATGGCTGAAGATTGCCCTACTATTTCAGGGAGGGTGGAAAAATTACAAGAACCAGAGGTGGTTGATGACCACAGGAAAATAGAGTTTTCCAGACAGCTGGGACATTGCTCATATAAACTCACAACAATGGTACCATAATGCACAATACCCATACAAATTTAGGGCAGACAAAATCCCAGTATAGAAGTAACAAAGTGGATAAAAATCCTTAATAATTTCTGAGTAGTTATTGGCAACTGATAACTACCAGGAGAAATAGATATAATTTTCTTTAAGGGTGTGAGGCTTGATAGGTTAACCAGGGGCCAGTGGATGGATGTACATCAAAGAACATTTAGGGATACAAACTTG
>NW_008331140.1:5091971-5092348 GCF_000622305.1 Nannospalax galili
GTTTGCATACATATTTATCAGAGTCTGATCCTAGGATCCACATATGAGGGAGAACATATGTACCGATTTTTTTCTAAGATTGTGTTACTTCACTTAGTATAACAGTTTCTAGTTCCATCCATTTACCTGCAAATTTTATGATTTCATCTTTCATTACTGCTGAGTAAAACTCCATCATATATATGAACCACATTTTCATTATCCACTCGTCAATAGAGGAACACTTAGGTTGCTTCCATCTCTTTACTCTTGTAAAAAGAGCAGCAACAAACATGGATGTACAAGTGTCTTTGCAATACGACGAGTTCTTTGGGTATATGCCAAGGAGTGGTATAACTGGATCAAATGGTAGGTTCATTTGTAGCTTTTTAAGAGTT
>NW_008331140.1:5094093-5094347 GCF_000622305.1 Nannospalax galili
TTCTTTAATGTCTTTGGTCAGGTTTATTCCAAGGTATTTTTTTGTGGTATTGAGAATGGAACGGTTTCCCTGTGCTCTTTCTCTGAGTGCTTGACATTGGTATATAGAAATGCTATAGACTTTTGTAGGTTAATTTTGTAACCTGCCACTTTACTGAATGTGTTAATAATTTCTAGGAGTTTGCACGTGGAATTTGTGGCGACCCTTAGATATATTATCATATCATCTGAAAAAAGGGATAATTTGAGATCTTC
>NW_008331140.1:5095633-5117981 GCF_000622305.1 Nannospalax galili
GGTTTCTTCGGGTGTTGATTGTAAGCTTTATTGCACTGTGGTCTGATAGAACACATGGAATTATTTCAATCTTTTTGTATTTGCTGAGCTTTGTTTTGTGCCCCAGTATATGGTCGATTTTGGAGAAAGTTCCATGGGGTGCTGAGTAGAAAGTATGTCCTTTGGTGTTTGGGTGGAATACTCAGTAGATATCTGTTAAGTCCAATTGAGATATGGTTTTGTTTAATTCAGATGTCTCTCTGTTAAGTCTCTGGCTTGTTGACCTATCTAATGGAGGTAGTGGGGTATTGAAGTCCCCTACTACTAATGAGTTGGAGTTAATTTGGGTCTTAAAGTCCTGTAGTATTTTTTTAATGAAGTTCGGTGCACCAGAGTTTGGTGAATATATGTTTATAATTATAATATCTTCTTGATTGATTTTTCCTTTGATCAAAATGAAATAGCCCTCTTTGTCTTTTCTGGTTAGTTTCAGTTTAAAGTCTATTTTGTCCGATATTAGGATTGCTATGCCTGCTTTTTTCTTAGTGCCATTTGCTTGGTATATTTTGTTCCATCCTTTCACTTTGAGATAGTGTCTGTCCTTGAAAGTGAGATGAGTTTCTTGCAGACAACAAAAAAAAGATGGATTTTGTTTCTTAATCCATTCATATAGTCTGTGTCTTTTGAATGGGGAGTTCAGTCCATTAGTGTTTAAAGTTATTAATGAAAGATGAGTATTGAATCCTGTCATTTTGTGTTTTTTGTTTATATTCTTGTTATAGCTGTACTTTTACACTGTTATGCCCTCGTTGGAGTTCTTTCTGCAACCCTTTGGGTATAGTCATTCCTTTCTTCAGCTCTTTGTATTCCTCCCAGAACTCTCTGAAGGGCTGGTTTTGTGGACAAGAATTCCTTCAGCCTATTTATGTCATGGAAGATTTTTCTTTCCCCTTCAACTATAATAGACATTTTGGCTGGATATAGTAATCTGGGTTGGCAACTGTGGTCATTTAACACTGGGAATACTTTGGTACAGGCTCTTCTGGCTTTCATAGTTTGCATTGAAAAGTCAGCTGTGATCCTAATGGGTTTTCCTTTATATGTGACTTGTTGTTTCTCTTTTGCAGCTTTCAGAATTTTCTCTTTGTTTTGTGCGAGTAGTGTTTTTACTACGATGTGCCGTGGAGAGTTTCTGTTCTGATCCTGTTTGTTTGGTGTTCTGTATGCTTCTTGTATTTGTATGGGCATATCTTTCCTTAAGTTTGGGAAATTTTCTTCCACAATTCTTTTGAAGATCTGGTCCATGCCATTGTCTTGGGATTCTTCTCCTTCTTGTATGCCTATGATTCACAAGTTTGGTCTTTTTATGGTATCACTCAATTCCTGCATATTCCATTCTTGTGATTTCTTAAATTTTTCATAATCTTTGCTTGAGTGGTCCAGTTCATCCACTTTATCTTCCAATCTTGATACTCTGTTTTCCATCTTGTTCATCCTATTGGTGAGGCTTTCTCCTGTCATTTCTAATTGGCTTACTGAGTGTTTCACTTCCTTCTTCATTTCAGCCAGAGTAGTCTTCAATATTTCTAGCTCTTTTCTGAATTCATTCAGAAGTTTATCCCTATCTTCCTTCAGCTCTATGATTACCTTGTTTGTGTGTTCTTTAAATTCAGTGAATTCTTTTATCATATTCATCATTGTTCTTTTGAGTTCCATGTCCTGCATTGTCTCTAGGGGATTCTCATTGTACTCCTCGAGAGGACTATTGGTACTTGGTGGGGATATATTATTTTAGTTTTTCATGTTATTATTTTTTGTGACTTTGACATGTGAATTTCCTTCGTAGTTTCTGATCTTGTGTGAGACTCAAGCCTTCCTTTGTTGAGTTTAGATCTGCTTTTGTAAACTTTATGTGCCTTCGTGGTTTACTTGTTGGGCATAAAAAGCTGGTTGGTCTAGGCTTCAGGTTCTCTCTTCTGATTTTATATTGGAGTGGCCTAATTGCTTTTGTCTTCAGGAGTTGGCCAGATTGATTTTGTCTTCAGGAGTTCCGCGGTGGCCCAATTCCAATGTGGGTCAGAAGTTTTCAGACTTTCTCCTTAGGTCTGGAATCTTCCCAAGAGAGGCATACAAGTGAGCATCCCCCCTTTCACAGCTGATGCTGAAAGTCCACACCCGGACATAAATCCTGTGATTCTGGACAGCTTCACAAAATGGCGAGGGCTAAAATATTAAATTTTTTCATGTCTCCCTATTCACAATACAGACTAGGCACAGTGGCCTGGGCTGGGGTGTATATGGGGCAGGTTTGCTGTGCCCCCTCTTTCTATATATTCAGTGTAAAAACACATCCTGTGGTAAGCACCAGGAGGCCAAATTATTCTCCATTTTTATTTTATGCGCATTATTGATTTGTCTGCATGTAAGTACACCCAGGAGGTCAGCAAAAGGAGTCAGATCCCCTGGAATTGGAGTTATGGTCAGTTGTTAGCTGCTTTTGAGTGACAGAAATGGAATCCAGATCCTCTGCAAGAGCTACTAGTGTTATTAACTCTTTAGCCATCTCTTCAGGCCATATTTACTTTTATTTTATTTATTGCTAAAAATATCATACATATATACAACAAAATATGGTCATAGGTAACTCCTACTTCCCCACCTAACTCTCCCCATATTCCTCCAATATGTCCCCTCCCAACTTCACGTATTCTTCACTTCAAAACAGCTCACTAATTCCAATCAGTGTTGTCCATATGTGCATTGCTTTAAGGACACAAATTATAGCATGTGTTGTCTACCAGTGGTCACATCCTCAAAGAAGACTTTTTCTTTTTTCACTTCCACAGCTTGTTTCAATGCCTAATAGCTCTACAGTTAAAAGATAGGGTCTCTAACACTCCTTACCCCAAAATATTCAAGAAGTATTTTAAAATTTTTTAATGAGTTTTTGTATTTCATACACAACATCTTAATCATCTTTATACCCTCTTCTCCATTGGTACCCTCCCATAACCACCTCTTTCTGGATTTCATGTATTCTGTCACTTATGTTAAGGCCTATCAAGTCAACTTAGTGTCCCCTGACATCCCTCAGTGCAACTTCACACAATGGGCTTCAGTCAGCCTATCTAGAATCACTCCCTTAAAGAAAAACAGCTCTTCCTCACCCAGTAGTAATTGGCTGCCCAATATTTCTTCAGCTGAGATTGGGGCCTGCTGCCCCTTTCCATATTGGTTTTCATATGCTTGAGTTTGCATGGGTCTTACACATGCTGTCACCATTGTAAGTTCATGTGAACAAGATCCCAGGAACCTGTAAGACTCTGTTTCCATATGGTCATGCACCTCCCTATCTGGCTCTTACAATCTTTCTATGCCCTCTTCTGTAGTGGTCTCTGAGCCCTGGGATCATTGTCCTCTGTCGCATGAGGGAGCTTCATTGATGAGAGGTGAAAGATGCATTAGTATTCTCTGTACCACTTGTTCCACTGTGTTCCTGGTGTCTAAGGAATAGAGGGTCCATTGTAGATATGACACTTAAGGTTGAATATTTCACAGACATTTAATATCTGTGTCTGACCAGTTGTAGAACTCTGCAAAGAAGCTTTTTGATAAGTGTTGACTGGCATACTTATCTGTAAATAATAGGATCTATATTAAGCACATAGTAAGAAATTACATTTAAGATCTATGACCTCTCCATCAATGTGTATTTGACTATGTTTACAGTATCACATATAAGGTCCCTCCCATTGAATGGGTGTTAAGTCCAATTAGGCTGTTGTTGATTACCCCCAGTATAAAAGCACCACTTATATCTAATTCTTAAAAGATCTTAGGGTTACCTCTTCAGAGCGGAGAATGTTAGAGTAGCAAAAAGCCCCATAAAAATAAGCAAATGAAAGAAGAAGAAAGAGTTCATGAAGTTATCAGAAAAAAAAGTGATGGGGAGATATGGGAGGAGTTAGAGGGGAGGGAGTGGGCATGGATTTAATCAAAACACCTTATATGCGTGTATGAAATTCTCAGTAAACTAGTTAAAAAAAATTTTTTAAGTGCTACTGCTGCACGAATATAGTTTGCTATGCCTGTTATTGTTGTGGTTATTAGACCTTAATGCTGGAGTTAGACCATCAATTAATGTTCTCCCTTAGCATTTTGCATAGTCTTCTCCAAAGCTATGAGAGCTAGCCTTCAGGGAGGTGGCTTCCAGGTCAAGTCAAGGTCCATTGTTCCAAGTCCTGTATCCAAAGTATGTCCTGTCTTCAGGAATAGGGTCTTTCAATTTCTGAGAGGTAATCAGGGGCTGGCTGTGGCAATAGTCTGTATAGTTTTGGGAGTCTCTTGGACAACCCTGCCACAACTCCAAGAGCGGTTTCTTCTGTCATAATCCAGAGTTTTGACTGTATTCATTTTATTCAGGTCTTATTTCTGAAACCAAAACTCCTGAGGTCTCATGATTATAATGCCAAGGTCATCAAGAAAATGACGTAAAACAGAAACGTAATGTGTTATATTCACCCAGTTTTTATTTTTGTTTACTCTTCTGAAGTTTCAAATTTTCCTCAGCTTTCCAATTTTCTCATCCTAAAATTCAGTTTTAGCACTTATTCTAATGTAATTACACCCATTTCAAACAATTTTCTTTTATAACTATTGATTTCTGGCACCCTTTTATTTCAATATCTGTCTCATTTGATCCTTTATTCCTCTATAGCGCTGATGTTCAACAATTCATCTCCTATTTTGGATTAACTGAGCTTGGTAAATTTGTAAAGTTTTAACAAAATTAAATTAGAAAACCAAAGTGTCTTACATTTATAGGCAAAGATCTGGTATTAGTTTTTTTTTTTGGTTGTTTTTTTTTTTTTTTTTTTTTTTTTTGGTCTTTTAGAGACTGGATCTCCCTGTAGCCTAGGAAATGTGGGCTTTGAACTTACAAAGATCTGCCTACCTGTGCCTCCGGAGTGCTTGGATTAAAGGCTTGTGCCACCACGCCTGGCATTAGTTCGTTTTTTTGGTTTTTTTTTTTGCCCGGCTTGGTGGCCCATGCCTTTAATCCCAGCACTTGGGAGGCAGAGGCTTTTATTTATTTATTTGTGCACGCATGTGTGTGTGTGTGTGTGTGTGTGTGTGTGTGTGTGTCCACACATACATGTGCCAAAACATACTTATGGAAATCAGAGGACAATGTATGAATGTCAGCTCTCTCCTTCCACATATAGGCCCCAGGGATTGAATTCAGCTTGTCAGGCTTGGAGGCAAGCACCTTTATAAACTGAGTCTTTTGGTTCCCTATTCTTAAATTTTGGATATTCTGATTGCTTATAGTATTCTGGATTAGTTTGATAACTAAATTGCTGTTTGAATCATAGTGTGATCCTCAAATCATTTCCTGTGTTTTTTAGGTCTGTCCCTTTCATGCACAGCTATAAGTTCCAAATATATGTAATTCATAAACACTATGAGCATGTAAATGATTCACCAAGTCTATGTAGAACTAAAAATGTGACTGTGACCATTTATTTTTAACAAATATTTATTGAGCACACAAACACTTTAATTGTGAGTATTGGAGATTTACAAATGAACCAAAGCAATCCCTGTCCTCACAGAAATGTCTGTTCTAAATTTCAAAAGTGGTAGCAGACTTAGTCAAACAAAAATAATATAAATGTAATATGAACTTTTGTGCTGGTTAATTTAAAAATGATTAAGAGGTGATAATGATCTTTTCCTGCCTGAAATTCCCACCTCCTAGCCCAGTGCTTCTGGATCAAGCCATGGACTTGGGGTTCTTATCAGAAAAAAAGACGAGATATAGTCAGAAGTCAGAAAGAACAGCCTGACTTTCAAACCTGGTCATCTAATACATACTAAACATCCTGACACCACAGAAGAGAGCCAGGCAATCGGGACTGAGAAATAAACTGATGCAGACTGTACAAGAAGGAAGTGAGTTCTTGCATGGACCTGATCAACTCCTTGTGGGCCCTGGGTGCGGAGCAAGACCTGGCTCTACCTGCCATTACTGTCATTGGAGACCAGAGCTGGGGAAGAGTTGTGCTGGAAGCTCTGTCTGCAGTGCCTTCCCGGGAGGCAGCAACGTTATTACCAGATGTTCTCTAGTCCTGAAGCTAGTCCTGGCAGTACAGATTTATAGGGAAGTCCGGCAGAAGCTCAGAAAGATGGATGCTAAGGCTAAGAAATCTCCTTCTCCTCCAAAGGACTTGTTCATTGCTGAAATAATTCAACACCTGAATGCCTACAACCAAGAGTCCAGAAGGAGCACTGGGGACCCTTCCCCTTGATCATCCAGTACTGAAGATCTTTGGATCGCAGCTACAGAAAGCCATGGTTCAGGTCCTTCAGAACAAGGAGGCCATCAGCTGATTTTTGATGGAGCGTAGTGACACCAAAGAGAAGAGGGAGTTCCTGAAGGAGTGGTTTTTGAGGCTGGCCCAGCCCCACGCAGGCTAGCCAAATTCCCTGGTTAAGCTGGCTCTGTGCCGCCGTGTGTCCTGGACACAACTCTGGAGAGAGAACGCTATGCTCTTTTCCTGACCCTTACACTAGAATCCTTAGCTGCCTACCTGGTGTTTACTAGTTAGACTGGGAGCCAGCTCCCTGCTAACCCTGAGAAGATGAGGAGGGGATGATGCTCTGGGGAGCAATTCTGCTTCCAACAGTCAGATGACACCCCTCAAAACACAGGGTTAGATGGGTGGAGGATGTCACATACCTGATGGGAGAGTAACTACACCCTCAGGATGCTTCCCCACTGAATTCTGCCATCTGTGTCAGGAGACCATGCAGGCTCAGCACCCTGGCTGTGAAACGTCCTCCTAGAAACTGATCTGTGATGACCAACAGGGCCAAGTTGGGAAGGTTGGTGGGAGCTGTCTCCTCCACTACTAATAAACCAGGCCTGACAAAAATGAAAAATAAATTTTAAAAATGATGAGGAATTTTGCCTAATGTGCTTCTGTCAAGACACCGATGACAGGGTGAAGATCACATATACTTGCCTGGTTAACTTTTGAAAATCCACATACCTTTTTATGTACATAACCTAATAAAGGAATGGCCAAGGTTTGATTAGTTTAAAATATGAAGTACCAGTCTTTGAATGTTAAAAAGATACTTCTGAAGAATTATTTAATGAAAAAATACATATAGCTTTTCTCATAAAATTTATCTGATACCATATGATAATGAAAACCATAAAGTGACATTCATAGACCTGGAAGAAATATTGGCAGGCTGATAATAATATTAAAACACATCAATTTTAAGCAACACAATGAAACATGAAAATTATTCTGATACACTACAAATTTTCAAATATGGTGAATGTCTATTATTATCCAAAAAGGAATATTATATATATTTTTAGAAATACAATGTGTGACTTTTCCTGAGTAATCATCAACAAACAATTATTCACCTTAGGTAAGACACCAACCTCAGGCAAAAGAAATAATACAACTCAAGTGTTGCTTCATGAAAGAATGAGTTTTGGGGACTGCTTTCAGGAGAATAGGTAAGGAGGTACTTACAATTTTATAGGCAACTAAAAAATAGCTACTTCACAGGAAAGGCCACCACAGCATGAATGACAGCTGGTGACTCTACATTCCTAGACTTCCAAGAAAAATTTGCTTGGCATCTGCCAGAGGAAAGTCTAATCTCTCCAGCAACTTTTAACTTCTTTTATAAATCTGGGATGGAGTCTTGTGAATCCTGTGACTTTTTGAGCTCCCTGAGCCTTCCAAGTTTCATTAGTTTCCTAAGTCTTATGAATCTCACTCCTCTCTCCAGGAAGGAAAGTTTCAATTTAGATGAAGGACTTAGAGAACAGTGGTGAAGAATATTGCATTATTCATTACATTCTTCCTACTCTTTGCTCTCTCCATCTAGTGCCTCTCCAATTTCAGATCTCACCAGAGGTTTTTTTTTTTTTTTTTTTTTTAAATTAAAGAAACCTGTAATATTTTAACATATTCTACCATTCTGGTGAATATTATTGAGTTTGGGTCACCCTGTTATTCCAGCTGCTCTGGAACTTGCTCTGTGGACAAAGCTGGCATAGCTCTCTCAGAGATCTGCCTGCCTCTGCCTCCTGGTGCTGGATTGAAGATGTGTGCCACTATACCTGGTGGAAATATGAATTTGACATAACATATATGTACAAATCACCAAGGTATTGTCATATGGACTTTGACACTTCTGGAAGGAGCTGGGTGAAACCACATGTTATATAGTGTTTGAGATATAATGAACATTACTATCACTAATAACAAAACACTATGATTATGGACCACGTGCCATGACATGGAAATAACCTCATTACAACAAACAAGATGTTATGACAGAGACTATGAAGACATGTCTCCTCCTATTGCAAAATTAATTTTTATGCTATTCGTAGTTTCATGGCCAATAGTTTAAAATGAGCAAGATATAAAAATATTTCCAGATATCTATTAACAATTTAACCCCCTAAATAATCTACGAGTTTAGCATTTGAAATGTAGTGCCTGAATTTTAGTCAGAGATATTTATTATTAATTGAAATAAATTATTTTATTTTTCATTAGTATGTAGTAAGTGCATATTAATGAGGCACAGTAGAAGCATAGGGTCGGGGGTGATCAAGTCCATCTAATTAGATTGATCCATATTCCATATTCCATATTCCTTTGAAATAAAATTCATAAAATATTGATGTGTTAACATGATAGTTATTTTTCTTAAATATGTTAAGTCCATAATATTATGGCATTCAATGATAATTTCATTATGTACTTCAAAATGTGTGTGAAAATTTCCTAACCTAGTTATAATTTAGAGACGACCATTTCAGCTTTTTCAGGCTGTCAAGTTTATCTATGAAAAACACTTTCAAGTATAACGCCAATGATGTTAACAATATGAAGTTGGCCCATGCTAAAATTAAAACTAGTATTTATTCCCTTTGAATTAACTTAATAATCTATGACTTTCTATTGTAATTACGTGCATATTTATACAGTGATACTCTATTTCCCTGAAATAAATTTCGTACATCCATAGAATTTTTGTTCTTACAAGATCTGTGTGTGTGTGTGTGTGTGTGTGTGTGTGTGTGTGTGTGCATGAGTATATAAGAATTATCTTAGGAATTCACTGGAGCACAGCTGTTCCATAGCACAATTTACAGCTGCTTATGTAATAATGCATCTACTGTAAACAGAGAGCAGGTTGACAAATAAACCACAAATATGTGTTGAGCAAGCAAATTCTACAGATGTCAAGCATTATATTATCTCAGATCAAGCATTCTATGTATACATACAAGACTTATTTATGTGTGCAATTAAATTTTGCATGTTTCCTTCAACAAACTGAATTCTTACATTCACATAGCTGCTTTCCTAATTTAGGTAGGGTGAGTGTTGAAGAATATGTATTGTAACATCCAAGAGAAGCATGATTATCTCAGTTTTTTTTAAAAAAATACTTTTATAAAAATAAGAAAAAGCATTATGATTATGAAGACTGCTAATATATAGGTCAAGTTTGATTCAAACATATAGCTACAACTTAAAGTTACTTTTTACTTAAAAATCTACACTAAAACGGCAATAGATGAGGAAGCCTTGATCATTGGATTAATCATTGAAAATAAATGCGAGCATTTAAATTATTTTTCATTTACATTATTTCAGACATTGTGCAAGTGTACAGATAAGTAAATATTTTATTGCCTCATCACCTGTGGCATTAAATTTTCCATTGTTGGCAACTATATAAATTATACAATCAAAGACCTTTATTCTGATATGAGTACACATGGGAACCATTGTACATTGGATTTCAATATGCAATATGGAATCAATCTTTGTGAGAGTCTCAACTTTTAAATTCACAAAAGTGATTTTACTTATTAAATACTGAAGAGATTAAAGATCTCCTAAGTATTGAAATCATTTCAAATATATGCATGAAATTTTATTCCTGCCTGCTCTATAGATCCTAGAAGACTCAGATAATGAGCCAACATTTGTTGAAAGTGTTATAAATACAAGCACACCTGAATATTTTGTTCTTTTGAAGAAAAAGGCATTTTTAATTTTAAATGTAATGAATAATTCAATTAAAATACAATACCTAAAAGAATGGGTCTGTACATCATGAACATAATTAAGTAAATGATTTAATTTTCTCATATAGGCCTATTGAACATAAAATGTACAAATAAGCTATGGAGTACCTACTAATTAAAGTAGTTAACTGATTATTCTGGGCTGTGCATGAAGTCTATATTTTTAGGTGCTAGCCTAAGGCCTTAGTCCCTGGTAGCTAACCTTCCACTATAAGGCATATCAAAAGTTTGGTGTTTCTAAGAACATTTTGGAACTGAGGTAGGTCCAAAGTGTAGAGCTGCTGGAGTGGCTTTGAAGCAGCTACAAAGACTAGATTCACTGGGCTAGCCGGAAATGTTAGTCTATTTGATGCCCAACACCTGGGCCAGAGGCATCAGAGGGTATGATCAATGCCACGGAACATCTCTGTGCTGGAATAGTATCAAAGCCAAGAGACTTCCAAGGCCAGTATTAAATCAGATGTATAGTCATTGTCCATTGGAGCTGAGAAGATAGTGCCACATTTGTGTAGCCCAGATACTTAAGGGCCAATATTCTCAAAACTATGGACCATGGAGATAATGATAGTTTTTTGTCAACATGACACAATTTGGAATTACCTTAGAATAATTAATAAGAGATAGTCTAGAACTGGTCAGCCAGTAGACGCATCTGTGTGGTATTGTCTGGATTACATTCATTTAGATGAATTCATTCATTTAGATTACATTCATTTAGATTTTAGATGTCATGCCTACTGTGGATGGCACCATTCCCTAAGCAGGGTATCTTGACCTATATTAGAGTGCAGAAAGTGATGCAAGCACAAGTGTGCATGTGTTTATTACCCTCTGTTTCTCCTCATAATGGATGTGATATAATCAATTCCATCAAGTACCTCCTGCCTCAATTTTCCAAATACAATAAACTGTATCCAGGAGTTATGACTTAAGTAAACCCTTTATCCTTTAGTTGCTTTTATTAATTTTTTTCATCATCACAACAGGAATGGAAACTAATAAAATAAAATAGTTTAGAAGTGGGGTCATTGCTGAAATAAGCAAGACCATGCAGTTTTGTGCCTTTGAAACTGTTTTAGGGAAAAAAACAGGAAATTTTATAACTATAATGGGTCATTCTAGTGGGATCTTGGAAAATAAGAATGCTGAGGGAAACAAGACAGTGGAAGTCCTGTTAATGAGCTTTCACTGGGAGGCTTATAAGGACTCTCACAGAAACTAGGCTAGGGGCTAGTCACATGATATTTTGGTCAGAAATATGCTTTCAATCTGCCTGTGTCCAGAGAAGCTAAGTTGAGTTGAAAGTAGATGTACAAGTTTGCTAGGCAGAAGAAATTTCAGGATGGGAGATCAAACAATCGGGTACAGAAAAAGTGGCTGTGATTGTTTAATAGATCAACACTGTAGAAATGAAACTTCCTGTGCTGCACAAAGACAACAGAAAGGATGTTGTCAGGATAGAATCCACCCCTTTGAGACTATGTCTTGTGGAAATCTGATCATTTAAGGGAAGAAAGCCTTAGATAAAATGTTTCTCTGGTTCTTAGAAACAACATACTAGGAAATGTTTCATTAGGGGCCACACACAAAAACTGATATTACTGTGATCCAAGAGAACTGGCTAAATCTCATGCTAGCAGAGGAACTTGACAGTGTTGTGTCATCCATGTGGTACTGATTTTTTCAGCAAAGATACAAGATTGAAGGGATCATGGAGATCACCTATGGGCAAATATTGTGTAGTAGGGTTGGAGTCTCTGCAAAGATGCAAAGATGCCCTAAGTGGTCAATGTGTGAAGCTGTTATGATGAAGCTTCAGTCACAAAGGACACAGCAGTATATTGGGGAAGCCAGGACAATGAGCTGTTTATGAAGTAAAGCTGTCTATATTGAGTGGAATCTGCCTGAGTCTAAGATAGAATCTGTGTGTGCTGAAGCAGCAGATTTGGAGGGGCAGAACAAGACAAGCACTTTTAGAAGAATTAGATTAAGTTTTTAGCTCTAGATGCTGGACATGGTGCTACAGAATTTTGTGTGTATTACTCGTGAGTTTTGCTTTGATGTGACTGGTTGTTTCACAGTTCTTCCCCTTTTAGTTAAGAACATTTACTTTGTACCATTATATGTTGGGAATATAACTTGATATGATTTTATAGGAGCTCACACTCCTATAAGAGATCTTGGACCTTAAAAAGTTGAATTTGTATACATTTTCTACAACACATCTTGATTGTATTTAGACCTTCTCCCCTATCTGTACTCCCCATGCTCAAAACCACTGGTTTTCATGCATTCTGTCATAATAAGTTTTATCAAGTCAAATGTGTCTTCTCAAATTTCTGTCAGTGTGAATCCATCCACTGGATTCTTGTCAATGTATCTAGCACCACTCCATTAAAGAAAACCAACTATCCTTCACCCAGCAATGATCAGCTGCCAATAGTTCTCAGATAAGGTTGGGGCCGCTTTCCCATTTCCCCACTTCTTTGCTAAGTTTTTTCTGGTTTGAATTTTTATGAGTCTTCTGCATGCTGTCACCCTTACTGGAAGTTCATATGAACAAGTTCCCAGAACCCTGGCAAACTGTTTCCTTGTGGTTATCAAACACCCCCTGTCTCTTACAGTCTTTCCACTCCCTCGTCCTCAATGGTCCCAGAGTCCTTGTGTGGCAGAGTTTTAATATAGGAGTCCTATTTAGGGATACACACTCTGCAGTCTCTTATTCTCTACATTTTTTCCAGTTGTGGATTTCTGTGTTAATCACCATCTTTGGCAGGAGGAAGCTTCACTGATGAGTGTAGATAGATGCATTCATATTCTCTCTGATCCATTTCTCTATGTTCCTAGAGCCTGCAGTGTAGATGTTGCCTTCTAGATGTGTTGCTTAGGACTGGGCATATCACAGACACTTATTCACTGCCTTTGACAAGTTATGGAAGGCTGAAATAATCTCCATCTGTTGAAAAAAGAAGCTTCTTTGATGAGTGGTGAGAGGTATACTTTTCTGTAAATAAAAGAATAAATAGCATATAGTAGTAAATTACTTTTGTCTAGGTATGTGATAGGTGTATGCTTTTCTGTAGGATATATGACCTCTGTAGCCATGTGTATTTCGCTACACTTACAGTACCACATGAGTCCTCTCCTGCTGAATGGGCCTTCCAGGCAATTACCCACAAGATAAACATGAAGACTATATAACAAGAAACAGTGCCAGACATCAGAATCCTTCCTTTGAGTTGTTGGCCAGAGTAGTACAAAAGACCCCAAACAGCACAAGATATTGACACAGCCCTAGATTGCCTACCAGAACTTGAAGGTAAGACTTTATTGCTGAAATCAAGACATTCTTTGGACACAGGATTTGGGTTAGTGGAACTGGAGCTTCCACTTACCTGGAAGGCTAACTCTCATAGCTTTGGAGAACACTATAAAAGCTGGTAAGAGAGAATATCAATCAATGATTGAATCCTAGCTCTCTGGCCTAAAAATCACATCAATGACTGGGACAGCAAATTGGTGTAATAGTAGTACTTTTATCTTTGAGGTAATTAACAGCTACCCTACCTAACTGGACTTAAATTCCACTCGATGGGAGGAAATTCATGTGTGGTACTGTAAATATAGCCAAATGCACATGACTGGAGAGGTCATAGATCTTAGAGAAAATCTCAAGGCTGTCATATCCCCAAACAAATATAATTTCTTAATGTGTGTAAAATACTGGGACAAGTATCCCAGTCACCACTCATCAAAGAAATTTCTTTTGCAACAGATGGTGACTATTACAGAGTTCCACAACTGATTCAACACAAAACACAGAGATTATCAGTGAATAACCCAAGTTAAGTGTCTCATTACAATGCAATCTCTACACTTAAGCCTGATGGAACATAGATCAAAGTGTAAAGAGGACACTAATGCACCTCTGGGTTCTCATCAATGAAGCTCCCACATACAACAAAGGGCTGGGAACACAAAAGTTCACAAATGGCCAAAATAAAGAGAATAAGCATCTGAAGACCATGGGTCCTTAGACAGGACTCTTATATTCCACCCACCCAGGGCTCAGAGACCATTGTGGAGAATTGGGCAGAAAGATTTTAAGAGCCAGGGGAGAAGGTGCATGACTATATGGAAATAGAATCTTACAGGCTCCTGTTTCAATACTCAAATTAACCTACAGCAATGATATCAGCATACACAAGAACCATGCAACCTCAAGCAGAGAAAAACCCAGCATAGAACTGTAGAAATAGGCAGCAGGCCCCAATCTTACTTGAAGAATTATTGGCAGCTGATTACTGCTGGGTGAGAAAGAGCTGATCTTCTTAAAGGGAGGAACTCTAGATAGGCTGACTACACCTCAGTGGTTGAACTTGCACTGACAGATGAGTAGGGACACGATATGCCTTACTATAAATGAAAAAATGCATGCATTCCATTGAGGGGGGCCTATGGGAAGTTGACAAATGGGAAGGTGGTATAAACATGATTAAGATGATCTATATGAAATACATGAAAATTCAGTAAATATTTACCCCAACATGCTACTACTATAATAATATAATTTGTTGCATTGGTCATTGTTGTGGTTATTAGACTTTACAGCTGGTTTGGATTACTGGTTGTTTTTCTCCCTTATCAGCTTACATTGTATTCTCTGCTACTATGAGAGGTGGTCTTCAGGGAGGAGGCTTCTATGCATTTTCCAGCTTGATTTTTCCAAGCGTGTGTGCAAGGTGTATTATGTCTTCAGCATTAGGGTCTTACCTTCAAGTTCTGGGACACAATCAGGGGCTGTGACAATAGACTTTCTTATTTTGGGAGACTCCTGGGCTACCCTGACCAACAACTCTAAGTGAAGTTTCTCTTGTGTGGCACTGTTTCTTTTTATATAGTCTTCAGCTATATACATGCACTCACATATATTACACATATATTTTTCAGTAGACTTTTGAACTAGTACTTTTCACTCTGGTTTTTCATACCACTGAAACATTATTTATCTCTCCTTTCTTTCCCCCTATACAACCCTCACCCCTTCCTCCCCAATGAAAGTACCCCATGTGGTGGTTTGAATGAGAATATTTGTCCACAGTTGGTGGTACTGTTTGGAGAGGTCTTAGAAAGTGTGGCCATGTTGGAGGAAAAACATCACTTGGAGTGAGATTAAAGACTTCTTAAGCCTTTCCAGTTTTCTAGACATTTTCTGTTTCTTGTGCCTGCTGGAAGATGTGAGAGCTTAGCTTCTTCTCCTACTCCAGTCACCTCTGCTGCCATGCCTCCTCACCATGATGGATCCTTCCCCTTTTTGAACCATAAACTAAATAAATTTCCTTCTTAAGTTCCCTTGGTCACAGTGTTCTATCACAGCAACACAAAAGTAACTAAGATACCCCATTTCCTCCTAAATAACACCTTGTCCTACTTTCTTCCTCTCAATTTTCTTCCCCTCTCTTACCCCCATAGTTCCTTTCCATGTTCCTGGCTACATCAGGGTATATACTCACATCTAAGTATTTGGAGTTAATATTCACAAATGAAAGTGAAGACGTGTCACGTTTTTCTGAGCCTGTTACTTCATTTAGTATAATAGCTCCTAGCTTCATGAATTTACCTGAAAATTTTGTGATTGTGTCTCTAATACTGAGTAGAACTCCATTGATTAAATGTACTGCGTTCTCTCTATCTGTTCATCAGTTGAGGGATATTTAGTTTCCATTTCTTAGCTATTGTTCTTTTAATTTTTAAAATTTTCATTGAGCTTTTGCATATTTAATACAACAATTCTTAATCAAATTTAGAGCCCCTCTCCCAACCATGCCCCCACAACCCCCATTGGACCTCATGCATTCTGCCATACATGTTAAGTCCTACCCAGTCAAACATTTGTAGGCAGTTGCCCTTTAATGCAGGTTCAATCACTAGAGACTAGTCAGTCTATCCAGAGATTATAAGGAAGGTCTAGTCTCCCTCACCAGAACCAAGGATGAAGATATTTGCAAGTCCGTCCTGTTCTCCATAATGAATTCCAGGCCAGGTGGGTCTCCAGGGAGACCCTGTCACAAAAATAATAACAGCAACAAAAAATGAAACCCAACCACCCAGAATATATTAATTATTACAGTGACTGGGGTATAGGTAAGTGGAAAAATGTTGCTTATCATTCAAGTGGCCCTATGTCATCTCCTCAGTATAGAAAAGGTAAAATCATGGTTACAAGACAAGGGAAGTGAACTTATTTAGTGAACACTTTCATATATGTATATATTTTTAATATCTTTACCCGTTTTCCTTCTCTTATCCTCTTTTCCCTCCCACTAAACTCCTTTTTCTCGATTAGTTATATTTATTCTTTAACATTTTGGGGGGTTTTTTGTGAGCCATTGAGTTTAGTTAGAATTGTGAATTGTCAAGAGGTTATATTTACCAGGGAATGGCCAACTTACCAGTGTCTATATTAATGAAGAAATACCCCTCTAACCCGGTAACAATTATCTTCAAATAGCTCCACAATGAAGTATAGGACCTCAACTCCCCTCAGTCCACCTATATGATGGGATATCTATGGGCCCAATATTGTTCAGGTCTTGTGCAGATAACCACAGCTGATCCTGTTTGTGAGCACAATGGCCATGTTATATCAGGAACACAACATTCCATAGTGTTTATCTCTATCTTCTGCGTTTTTTTCACCCCCTCTTCTCATGTTCCTTGAGCCTTGGAGAGTGTGGTCTAGATCCCCTTTCCAGGGATGAACACACAACAGTTATTTATTCTAAGCATTTTGTGCACTTATAGTCTTTGCAGTAAATGCTGTCTACTGCAAAAAGAAGCTTCTCTGACCAAAGTGGAGAATAGCACTAATAAATGTGCATAGCAATATCCATTTAGAAAATAATAGCTTCAGATTCTTTCCTATGGTCTATACATTCCAAGCCATAGACTTTTGACCAAGTTGATAATACTCAGCGGGAACTCTATCTTCCGAAGTGCACCCCAAATTCATTCTAAAATTGGTTAATCCCATAATACCCAAGTTACTGTTACACCAGTGGACTCATTTTTCCTGGTGGTTTAATTGTGTAGTATACTGGGTTGATGAATGGATAAGACTATTGATAAGTTTTCTCTCCGTGCAATTGAAAAAGAAATTCTATGACTGTGAGGAATGATAAGCCTATAATGAGTTTCCACATCAGATATAGCTTTATTTCTGAATGTGCTGAGGCTGAAGTATTTCTTCAGCAATAGGTCTTACCATCTAGTTTTGTTTGGCAACCAAGAACAGTAGCAGTAGCTTGTATTGTTTGCAGGTTTTCATGTCTTTCCACGAATGACAAATTGTAGGGAAATACCACACTTGTAGCAGTGGGATTTTTCATTACATAACCTATCTTTTAAGATTAGCATTATCCATGCAGAGTACCTATGACTGACTGACATGTTCAAAGTTATAGTCTAGTAGGAGGCTGCAGTCTGACACATCTATAAGCAAAGTGGCGATAACTGCTAGAAACAAAGTTTATACATTGTACTGAGATGTTTGATTATGCTGATGGTTATTTATCTATCTGTATGAATGAAAAACTGAATATTGGTTACTTGATATATTCTCACGACAAATAATGTTTTTTTTTTATTAGTGTTGTTGTGTCTCGGGGTATCAGTGGAGAAATAAAGGGTTAAAAAAACAAAGTCAGTAAAATTAAGATGACTAGATATTTCCAATACAGAAGTGATAATAAATACATTTAATCAAGTTTGTTAAAAATTTAAACAGGTTTATAGAAATACCGAATTGTTGTTATAATAATTACTGTTATAGCCAAAATGTTTTCAGTCCACTTCTCTAACTTGTACTACACACCTAGTCAGTCTTGGATTAAATGGAAGCAAACAAGTATTGAAGTTACCTATAGCTACAAAAAGATGTCCTTTATATTTCTCTGCATTATATATGTTACTTTTGGTGTTTTTCTTTACGTATAACAAAATAATTTGGCTCAACAAAAGCTAGGTTTTTCCTCCTGGAACTAGATGGAAAAGTCCAAAAGAAAATAGTTTAATTTGGTGTGCTTGATCTAAATTCATATCAGTTTATTTCCTGTCTATAGGTATGTGAGTCATATACTGATTTCTTATCTAGACTCAGGATAGCCATAAACAAAGCTGTTTCTCAACCTGAGGTACAAGATATTTTACTTCAATCCTGAGCCTTTGAAAATGCTAATGCTGAATGTCAGAAAGTCTTAAGACCATTGCACGCTCAAGGAGCACCATTACAGGAATATATTAAAGCTTGTATTGATAGTGGATCTGATTCTTACAAGGCTAATTCATTAGCAACTGCTTTAAAGATGGAATACAGAGAGGAAAAACAAAATTTTTTAACCATGAAAAATTAGGAAATATGAGGAATGACTGTAGAAAGAGATAGAGAGAGGTAACAGGGGAAGGAAAAAGAAGTCGATCTGGGTTGTACCCTACTGCAACAAGAGGATATCATTGGGCAAATGAATGTAGATCAAAATGGTAAAGAAGGTCATCCTCTTGGGGCAGGAAATGGCCAGGGACCTGAACACAAACAATACCGGTCAGCTGATACGACAATATCCAGTCAGCAACAAACATATACACCAAAATGAACAATCTCAGACTTTATGCATGCAACTACAGATAGTGCAGCCTTAGATAAAGATGTGCCAGATAATTTGCTATTACAACCAGCTTTAGTAATCTATAAGATTCATACTGGAATTTATGGACCTTTGCCAAAGGAAACGGTAGGAATATTGACATGAAGAAGTAGTTTAACTCTTAAAGGATTTCATATTCATTTAGGTATTATAGATTCTGATTTCACAGAAGAAATTAATATCATGACATCTGTAACCAAACATTTTAGGCTCTTAACAGGACAATGAGTAGTACAATTGTTAATCTTGAGATCCATTAAAGGAAAAACAGCTCTTGGTGAAAAAAAAAATGAGATAGATTTTTGTAAGTACAGGTAAGAATTTTTTTGGCAGACATTTTTACATGATTCTAGACCCATTATGAAAAATACCATTGGAGGCTTGGAATTTGAAGGATTGATAGATACTGGTGTGGATGTTTCTATAATAGCTAAGTCCTTGTGCCCAGAAGAATGGTCAAAAAGGACTGTTCGAGCAACTTTTGCAGGTATAGGAACTCTTTCAGGGTATGGTGGCACATTCCTGTAGTCCCAGCACTTGGGAGGCAGAAGCAGGTGGATATCTGTGAGTTCAAGGCCAGCCTGGTCTACATAGTGAGTTCCAGGACAGCTGGGGCTGCAGGGAAACCCTGCTTCAAAAAGACAAAAAAATAGAACTCTTTCAGAAATATATCAAAATAATAAGTAAATAAAATATTTGGGACCAGAAGATCAAATGGTGTATCTTAAATGTTATATAGAAGATATAGGGATTAATCTTTGGGGTAGAGATCTTTTGTAGCAATGGAGGGCAAATTTAATTTTTCCCACAGTATTGACAGCTGCATTTAATATGATGATGAATATGATTTATAATCTTTTGAAAGAATTAGGAAGACATGAACAAGCAGAAGTTCAAATAAGGCAGACAAGTTTAAATTGTAATAGATAATGCTTGACATCTCCAAATTTATAGTGGCAGCCACTAAGACAAGTTATGCCTTTCCATTAACATGGAAAACTCGACAACATATTTGGGTGGAACAGTGGCCACTTGGAACTCCCCTGTATTTGTTGTAAAAAAAGAAATCAAGAAAGTGGAGAATGTTAACAAATTTAAGAAAATTAATGCAATAATTCAACCTATGGAAGCTTTGCAACCTGGACTGCCACAGCCAAGTAATATACCCAAAGACTGGAATCTTATAATAGTAGATTTAAAAGACTGTTTTTTCATAATTCCTTTGCAACCACAAGATAGAGAAAATTTTGCTTTTACTATTCTTTCATATGATAATTAAGACCTACTGAAAGATTTCAATCGAAACTTCTCCCTCAAGGAATGTCAAATATTCCTTACAATGTGTCAGAGCTTTGTGAATATGCTGCTGGATGTAGTTTACAAAAATACGGTAAGGGAATGGTCATTCATTATATGGATGATATTCTTTTTGCTGCCCTTATGCCCACATATTTAGAAGAAATCTATCAAGATGCAGAAAATCAATTGCAACTATATGGGTTTAAAATAGATCCAGAAAAGGTGCAGAGAAGCTTTCCATAAAAATATTTTGGTAATATGATTTAAAAACCTTAAAATTTGGCCACAAAGGATAGCTTTAAGAAGAGATTAATTATCTACCCTAAATGACTTTCAAAAATTATTAGGAGATGTGAATTGGCTGTACCCCTCTTTGGGACCTACACATGCCTTAAATCATTTATTTAACACTTTATTGGGAGATAGTAAACTAGACAGTCCTAGGCAATTAACTAAGGAAACAAAGAAAAAGAAGAACTTGAATGGATAAAAGAACACATTGATCAAACTACTCTTGACCAGATAGATTTACAAAAAAAAATTCCCTAATTTTTTTCCTTCAAAATATTCTCCTAATGGAATATTTTTTGTAATATAAGGGCTCTGATTTTATTTATTTACTTTACATATTTATCAAGACACATATGCTGTTATTTAATGTGTTTTTGTCTGCCTAATAAAGAAAATTAAAAATTAACCACTTATATAGAGAAAATTGTTAAATTGATATATAATGGGAGAATCAATCTTAGTTTAGAGTACATGATCCTGACGACATTATGCCATTAACTAGAAATGATTAAACAGATTATGATCAATAAATGAAGATTGGCAAATACCTCTTACTCATTATTTAAGGAATATTATACAACATTACCCATGGAATAAAAGAATTTCTTTTCTAAAGCATACCAGTATCATATTAGATAAAGCAATAACTGAACGTTCTATTACGAACTCTTAAACTTATTACACAGATGCAAATAAAACAGGAATGGCTAGATTTACTAGTGAGGCTATTTCAAAAATTCATAATTTACCATTACCTACAGGAACAAATCCCTGAGGGGAATGACTTCATGAAATTTGGAAGATGGATATAGTACATTCCCCAATTTTGGGAAATTTCAATATGTTCATCATCATAGATATAAACTCAGGTTTTCAATGGGCAACACCATTAACCCAAGAAAAGGCAAATTCTGTAATCTTGCATATAATGGAAGTCTTTGATATTATGGGTGTGCCACAACAAATAAAGTCAGGTAATGATGCTTATGTGTCTCAGAAATTGCAAGAATTCTTTGTACATTGGAAAATTAAACATGTTACAGGAATTCCTTACAGCCTATAAGGACAAGTTTTTATTAAAAGAGCAAATAGGACCTTTAAAGATATGTTCATCAAACAAAAAGGGGGAGATGGGGTACTGTCACCACAAGTACTTACATACAAAGCCATTTTTACTTTAAAATTTTTAGACCTTAATGCAGATGATATTACAGCAGCAGAAAAGCATTGGACTAATTATGTTTAACATAAGCGTGTTCCTCAATTAAAACTGAAGAGGGTCAACACAGAGGAATCATTTCCTCCATGCTTCCAAGCGAAGCCAACCATAGTCAAGCAGGACCTTTGACTTATCTTCACATAGGCGGAACTGGTAAAAGAAAGGAGCCAAGGGCTCCTCCCAAGCCCATGTGACCCCTGAGGAACAGATCCTCAAACGACCTTAAGAGTAAAAATAAATTGGTTTATCTGGGCCAACTCTATGGCCTTAAACACCCAAAAGGAAAGTATAACCAAAGATTAAAGAGGCCAATATAGTTTTGTAAGAGTCCATATGTATAGCTAAAGGCTACATAACAAGCGACAATGCCAGATAGGAGATATGTTCTTTTGAGTTGTTGGACAGGGTGTCCCAAGAGACTCCCAGAGAGTAACCCAGCATAGAACTGGGAAAATGAACAGAAGACCCCAATATTATCTAAAGGAATATTGACAACTGATTGCTGCTAAATGAGGAACAGCTGACCTTCCTAAAACAAAGACCTCTAGATATGTTGACTAGTAATGGGGAATGGATGGGGGTGCCGACAACACAGCAGACAGGAGCAGGGATATCAGAGTATAAGGGCTCTAGTGGGGGGAGGGAGGATATGGGAGGATATCCTCTGGGAAGTGGGTGTATAGTTGAATAAGATGGTTTGGGATGTTCTGT
>NW_008331140.1:5118090-5131896 GCF_000622305.1 Nannospalax galili
TAACAATCAGTTGCATACAGCTTAGAGATGCATGCACCAACATCTCAGTGTTAGTAGCAAAAACAATGAGTCTTTCTGTAAGGAACAATGTATTCTAAAATGAAATGGAGATCTTTTTTAAAAGTTCAATTTTATGTCTTACAGGGCTTATATTGAGTTCAATATTCTGTAAACTGTGTCAATTCAACTGTGAACCTAGAAACTTACAGCCACTTGTGAAAGAGATGTGCTCTTGCTCCAGAGTGTGTTACTGAATATGTTAAAGCTGTAATTAAATGCTTATTCTAATCATGTAGTTATTAAAAAATTTTTTAAAAAGAATTAAAGGTGAATGGATAAAAGGGTATATGCCAAAATGGAGTTTAGGCTATGCATATGTCTCTACAGAAAATAATAGAAAAGAGTGGATGCCAAGGAGACCGATTAAGTATAGAGATAAGAAAGAGACCAAAATTCTACTTCCTACCACCCACAGAAGAAATGCAGAATATGCTCAGGGAAAGACCTGAACTGGGACTTAGATAATAACACAATATTTATCAACAATAATGAATCTGAAGGGTTAGTATGGCATGGGGGAGGAATGTCAGTGCCAGCTCCACACCTTAATGGTGGACCTACCCAGAAGCATCCCTGGAAAGTTGTCTTGGCTTTACATCCTTTTTGGGCATGGAAGGGTAAATTATGGAAGAATGAGAGTACAGTCGACACTCAATTAGCATTTACTTGTAATGCATCTCATAATATCATGGCTTATGTGATGTTAACTTATCTTTATATGGGTCAGGTAACACAATGGAACAGGAGTATGGGATCAGTTGCTTGCAATAATTGCCCTCTATATATTTGTTTAAATTCTACATTGCCAATTAATCTAACATCTGAAACCATTTATGTCTTGAGAGCCAGGGTGGGAATATAGATTCCAGTAAAAATGAACAGAAGGTGGGAAGACCCACCATCTCTGATGGTGTATGATATTTTGGAGAAGATGAAAAGAAGAACTAAGCAGATGATTGATCTTATTATCACCATGATCCTTGACATTATTGCTATTGCAGCTACTGCTGCAGCGGCAGGGACTGCTTTGCATGAAAGCATACAGACTGTACATTATTTTCAGAATTGGCAGAAAGACTGAAAAAATATGTAATCCTCAATGACATATTGATAGTGTGTTACATGCTGAAGTAACTGACCTAGAATCTGCTCTTGTTATGCTTGGGGATCAGATTATAATCCTTCAGGGGAAGATATCTTTAAAATGTGATTGGAATATTTCTCAGTTTTGAGTTTCTCCCGTGGCATGGAGTGAATCTCAGTTCCCCATGGGATAAGGATAAAAAGCATTTGTTAAGTAATGGAAATGTATCTAAAGAAATATGGGACCTACGAACTTAAATTTGTCAAGCCTTTTCTAAACAATTACAAAGTTTAATAGGGGAAGATGTATTAAACAGTATTGATGACATGTTTTTTTAAACTTTTTTTTTAATTAAAAAAATTTAATAACCACATGATTAGAAGAAACATTTCATTACATTTTAAATATATTCAGTAACACATTTCAGGGCAAGGATACTTCTCTTTCAAAGGTGGCTGTAAATTTTTAGGTTCACAACTGAATTAATACAGTCATACATTATTGAACTCAGTATAAACCCTGTAAGACATAAAATTGAATGAGTTTTTACCCTTTAAAGAAGATCTCCATTTCATTTTAAAATATGCTGTTTCCTACATTTTTAATGCTACTAACACATATTTGCACATGTGTCTTTAATCTCTATGTACCTGATTATTGCTAGTCACAGTCGGTTACACTCAGATCAATAAATCCTTTCAGTCAATTTAAAATTATGGGATAACCAGTGTTAAGTTATGCTAATTTTTATCCTTTGTGTCTTTATGTAGCCTGGAGAAAATCAGAATGCATATCAAAAATGAATGTTCATCTCACAGCTGTATTCTCAGTTATGCTTCAAACTTTTAAACACAAAGGGGGAAATGAAGGAAACCAAAGAGTATAAAGAGAAGAAATTAGGCAACATAGAGTTAACTGGACAAGCTGCTTTGGACGGTCACTAGCAATGCCACGAAATTATTTGCACTCAATGAACTGTGTGGAGGTGTCATCCAGCACACTGACCAACACAATAACCTTCATCTTGAGCTTATTATTCCAAAACCCAGAATGTCCTTGAAGATCGTAAGTGGTCATAGCAGAACTTTGTATCTAGATAATAGCCGGGAAAAACATTTGTGTCTTGTGAGTAATCACTAACTATGTTTCTGCTTCTCATGCTGTAATTGTTTTGCAAGACCAGTAAGAGGAAAAGCAAAAGGTCACTCAGGGCTCTCACCCTGGAGGTGCTGAGCCCTCTGCTGTCTTTGATATAAGCATTCCCTGTGTCCTTGGTTACTTTCAGGTCTGAACAACAACAAAAATGAATAAAAATGTAGTAAAATGTTAATAAAAATGAACAAAACTGAATAAGAACATAGGGTAAATGACAGAATGAGTCAAACATATAAATGATAAAAGCAAATCTAGTATGAGGATATAGTAAGCCCAAAACTTCTAATTGGTCTGGAAAATAGTGTGTTTTGTGTAGTCCTGCATGGGTAGGAGAGAAAATGAAGCTGGAAGAATAAGAGAGATTAGCCCAGTATGAACAATATATGCCATTGTTTAGGCTTCAACTTTTACTCTGGAGTAAGAAGCTACAATAGAATTCTGAAAAAATTGTCAAAGTGCTGTATTGAGAACCATTTGAACCAAGAGAAAGGTAGAAACCAAAATTAGATATGATTCCATAGGAAAACACTTGTCAGGCTCACAAGTTATTGAAGATATTTGGTTTAATTTTTTGACATCTTAGTTTATATAAAATAAATTCATACATTACCTTGCTAAGAATGGACTTTTATAATCTCGAATCTTATATAAATAATATGCAGTATATATTTACACAAGCAAACATTATTCTTTCATACCATTTAGTCAGTTTCTTTGTAAGTGTTCTGTGCACTTATCTTTGCTTTCTGATATGCAAGTTTTAAAAATTAACATGATATATGAATCAACTATTTTTACATTACATTTTCAGGATAGTAATTTTACAGTTGTAAGAAAATTTAGAGGTGCTTTATATACTTGTTTACAATATTGGCAAGTTGCAGGGGACTCTAATTAAACTTCATCTTATGTGCTGTCTTGATGAAATCAATTATCCATAAATCATTATAACTTTCTCTTCTGTAAACACAGCTATTTTTCTTTTCCATGGCAGGTTAGGACCTTATGTCCAATATCACTCTAAGTTTCTCATAAATTTTCTTTGAATTGATGGTTAAAACAATAGCTACTCTGATTTTTAGGACTTTAGAATCAGAAAGGATCATGCTACTAGTTTGCTTGGTGTGGTAGATAGTTTCAGTTATCAGTTTGACATATTGAAAGAGGAAACCTCAATTGAGGAAAGGCCTCCACCAGACTGGCCTGTGAGCCTGTCTGTGAGGCATTGTTTTGATTGTTGGTTGATGTTAGAAGGGCCAGGGCACTGTGGGCATTGCCATCCCTGGGCAGATGGGCCTAGGCTATATAAGAAAGACATCTGAGCAATCCAGGAGGCCAAGACAGTAAACAGCTTCCTCTATGGTGCCTGCTTCAGCTCCACCTGCAGTTTCCTGCCTTGAGTTCCTGCCTTGGCTTCAATGATTGATAGAATGTGAACTGTAAAACAAATAAATCCTTTCCTCCTCACATTGCTTTTTGTCATGGTGGAATCTGCAAGGAAAGAAATATCCTCTCTTTTCCTCATTTTGGTTTTGCTTCCTCACTTTTTCTCATCTTTGAATCATATCACAACATAACTTTCCTTCAGTCATTGCACTCTGAGAGAGGATCTGTTTTAGTACCATTCAAAAAAAGCAGTCCTTAAGAGAAAAGTAAAATAATCCATAGAATAAAAACATGATGCTATAGTCTGAATGTCTCTTCCAAACTACATGCTGCAATTAAATTGACATTGTGATATAATAAGATGCAGAGTATGTGGTAAATGATTAGAACACAGAGGCATAAAATTGATAGTGTCATCATAGAAGTATGTTAGCTATAAAAAGAGAAGGTTCGATCTCCATTTTTTCTCTTATGTACTTTATAGCCAACTAATGGCTTCCCACAATAACGCAGCAAGAAGGTCTTCATCAAATGTGGCCCATCAAATTTGATCTACCCAGTCTCCACAATAAAAAGCAAAGTAAATTAAGTGAATTTCTATTGCTTTAAATTTACGCAGCCTTTGATATTCAGATATGATAGCAGAAAATGAAGGAAATACAGGAACATTTTCCTCTTACTAGTTGATCTTAGGACATTTCCATACTCTCAAAGTATTTGAGATTTAGAAATGAGTAACTAATATGCTGTAAAATTCAATGGCTATATTGTTATACTTTTATAATTAACTACAACTTACAAAGAATGTTAAATATTATTGTTAGAAACAACTTTAATTTTTTCTTGAATCTGATATAGTTTGTGATATTTTTGTCTTCAAATATAATTGATGCTGATGAAGTAAACAATCTATGACTTAACAACTGTAGTTTCACTCATATTTTTCTAAAAACCTTATTTTTAAAAAAATAAAACTAATTGGGGCTGGAGAGATGGCTCAGTGATTAAGAGCATTCATTGCTCTTGCGAGGGCCCAGGTTCAATTCCCAGCACCCACACGGCGGCTACAAACCATCCTTAACTCCAGTTCCAGGGGACTCCAATGCCCTCTCCTGACATCTGTGGCATTGCACAACACGGGTGCACTCACAAACATGCAGGCAGTGCACACATACACATAAAATAAAAATAATAAATAAAAAAAATTTTAAATTAAAAATTAAAACTAAGTGAAAAGAATATCTTTATCAAATAACTTTTCCTTCTTTATCAGCATAATCACAGTAATTTTTCATATGAGGCATTGAATATGAATTTTGTTATCATGTATCCTGAATTATTTTAAATTTCCGGAATCGCATTTACCTAATACATACATAGAAGGTTTTTAATATTTAGGAGAAGAAGTTACATCTATATCTTCAAGTGATATTGCACTATTTTTATGCAGGTTCGTGAAATTTTATTTGAAAAATTTTAGTATTCTCAAGTTCTACCATGCAAACAAACTGGTCTTTATTTTTTCTAATTAATTTTTTATTTCTTTTAGTTTTATGTGTATGAGAGTTTTGCCTGAATGTATGTAAGTATGTCCAGGTTGTGTAATACCCACTGAGGCCAGAAGATTGGTGTCAGATCCCCTGGAACTAGAGTTACTGATAGTTGTTGCTGGGAACCAAATGTATGTCCTCTAGAACAGACAGTGCTGTAACTGAAGAGGCATCTCGCCAGCCCCAACCTCCTGATCTTCATATGTGAATATATAGCCTGAAGTAATTGCATGAGCCAGGATAGTAGAAAGGGACCATGGAGGAAGAAGAACAGAAGGAGTCAGTGACAGAGGGATAAGGAAATGGATGCTATCAAAAGAGACAAAGGAAAAATGGGGGTACTTTAACTGAGGAGGTACAAGGAAATGTTGTGCCTGGGGAAAAACAAGGAAAGAGAGATAAATATCACTAAGGTTGTCTGAAAAATCAGAAGGAAATAAATTATTTCACATACGTGCATGCAATATATCTGAATGAAAGCCATCAAACAAAAATAGCATTACCAGGAAAGGGATACTTCCTTCTGAGTTGCTACTCAGGGTAGTCCAAGAGACTCTCCAGATAACATAAGCTATTAACATACCCATTAATTAATTCTCTCTCAGAACTTGAAGAGTAGACATTATTCCTGAAGATAGCATCTATTTCAGACACAAGATCTGGCTAATTGAGCTGGAACTGACATGGAAGCTTCTTTCTTGAAGACTACCTATCATAGTATAAGAAGCTGCTATGCAAATTGCAAAGGGAGAAAAATGATCAATGACCTTACCAAGTTGTAAAATCTATGTACCACAACAACTACCTGCCCAGCAAAATGTCTCTATTGGTTGCAATAGTGACACTTTTATCTTTGGGGAAATCAACAACTGTAATTTGAATTATGACCTCCTCAATAGGAAATATATGCATCTTACTGTAAATATAGCCAAGTGCACATGATTCTAGTGGTCATAGACTCTAGAGAAGTACCTACTAACTACTTCTACTTTCCTAAACCAAGATATATCATTTGAGGGTAAACCTCACACAGCCACTTATTTTCTGTATTTTTATCAGTTGTGAAACTTATAACACTCTGTGGGAGACAGGCTTGAGCCTAGGGGATATTGCAACTGTCAGGGTCACATAGTTTCCAGGAATCCAGGCTCTGTAATCTGAAACCCAATATGCTAATGAGGCATCCTACCCTCTATTCTGTGATAGGACGTTAAGTCTGTTATGCTAATAGGATGATGCTAATAAGGTATCCTACTTGCTGTACTGTGATAGGATGCTAAATCTATTATGCTAATAAGGTATCCTACTTGCTGTGCTGTGATTGGACCACTACCTATATATAAGCTTGTGCCTTCCTGCAACAAAGCAGACTTGTGTCACTGAACCTGGTCTCCTGTGTCTGAATGCAGCCCTGCTGACACAGTCTCCTCAACAGCCCTGGGGTCCAGGACCAGGCAGAAGCAGCTATGACAGGAGGCAAGACAGGGCAAGCAGAAAAGCTGCTTCAGCATCAGGCAAGCAGAAGAGCGGCCTCAGCCCAGAGCAGGCAGAAGAGCAGCCTCAGGCCAGGGCGAGTGGAGGAGCAGCTTCCCGACGCCCATGAGATCGAAGGAGTGGCACCCTCGAGAACAGAGGAGTGGCCACCGCTGGCAGGGACCATAGCCGGCACCCAACATGGGGCTCGAAAAGCCTGACCCCATGAGGCTGTAACACTTGGGAATGCTTTGGTCTCCTGATGTCCTCTTTGCCACTGATTCTTCTGTGGGCCCTCGCTGCTTTTGTTCTTCTGGCTTGCTGTCTTTGGTTTGGCATACCGCTCCTCTTTTGGCCAATCATCTCCTTGAAAAGTTCCTGAGTCCCTTTGGGTACGTCTTGCAGGGTGAGTGACCTCCTGTATAGGGAATAGTCATCCAGCTGCTGCCAGCCCCTGTGCTGCTGCACTGGTTTCTCTCCTCGGGAGTAGGCAAATTAGGGTAACAGAAAAGGATGTAACTAAGATTTTAGATGAAGTGCTAGCTCTTGCCCCCTGGTTTACAGATTCTTGTTGCTGGGGTCCTGAACAATGGGCTTGCATTTTATTCTTGGCCCAGCATAGAGAAGTCAGGGAGGGACGCCCACAATCTGGGCTGTTCTACCCCATTGTGACAGCCATTCTGGCCTCCCTTCAGGGGGTTCCCTGCAAAGCCCCTGAACAGGGCAATCCCCTATTAAAGGGGATAGATGAGCAAATACAACAACAGGATGCTGGGGATGACCTGTCCCAGGCATTTCCAGTTAAAACAAAACTAATGGATTCTTGTTGTGATAAAACTATGACTGTTAATGATGATATAAAAATGAGGCATTGGGGTTTCAGAGCTCCCCTGATGAAAACAGGAAGTCAAGATCGCCCCTGCCCTGCCATTATGGGGCGGTGGCTACCCTCCATCATCTTGTATTGGCTTTGATGAAAAACAGGAAGTTAAGGCAGCCTCTGCTCTGTAATACGGGGCGATGGCTACTTTCCACCATCTTGTTTTCCTGGTTACCATCAATCAGGGACTATAGAGCCCTAATGTCTGGAATCCCTTGGTTTGGTCAGCTATTAGATACAATCAGCCATGCAGCCAGCACCCCTATGACTGGCAGAATATTGTCCATGCCTGTCTACAGGGAGGTGATTTTCTCTTATAGAAGGCTGCTTATCAGGATGAATGAGAACAACAGGCAGAGAGCAATAGAAATGCCAATGTTCAAAACATTGGATTTGACACCTTGGTAGGGCGTGACAATTTTAAAACCCCACAAGCCCAGGCACAGGGACCTCCTCGGTACGTTGAACAAGTACGGCTTTGCGTGCTCCATGCTTTCCAAAGTATGCCAACTCATGAGGATACCAAATTGACCAGATTGATACAAAAACAAGGTGAGCCTTTCTCTGACTTCGTTGAAAGGTGCCAACAAAGCATTAATAGAAAAATCAGCCATCAGGGGGCTGCAGATTTTTTGATCAAGGATCATGTATACGAAGACTGCTCTACTGAGTGTTGCCTTGCCATAGGACGTGTTAGACACAAGGATGTCTCTGAATGGATTCTGGCCTGTCAGGATGTGGGGGCTGCTCAAGCTCATGCCACTGCTTTTGCTGAGGCACTGGCTGCTCACCAGCCACAGGCCAAGACAGACAAGGGCAAATGTTGGGCTTGTGGAGGACAGGGTCATTGGTCTTTCACCTGCCCTAACAAGATCTGGCAGATGGACGTTACTCACTTCCCTTCCTTTGGCAAGCTCAAATATATCCATCACATTATTGACACCTGTTGTTAATGCAAGGGCAAGGCTATGCTTATGTCTTTCCAGATAATGTTATCCCAGCTCAAAACATCAGATTTTCTTGCAATGAAAACCGTCCCTCCACAACCACTGACCCCAGAGATGGCAGCACTGACCCTGGAGGAAGCAGCATACCTCTCAACCACCGAGAAACCAATCTCACAGACCACAAAAGCCACCAACCTGGGGAGACCTCAAACATCTCTCTCTGCAAACAGAAACATTAACTAAGCTAAGTCCTCAATCTAGAGGAAAACCTTTGTCTATGTTCCTTATTATTTATGTTATCAGTATTGTTAACTCTCAAGCTCTAGCAACTCTTGTTAACCCCCACTAACCCGTCAACCTAACTTGACAGATTTTTAATGTAGCCAATGAAAAGGAGGTAAATTCCACATAAAAATCTACACGCCCCCTGGCCAATAGTTCCCTGAACTACAAATGTACCATGCTCCTGTCTGCCTTAGCTGTTCCCCTTATTATACTAACTCTTCTGATTTTTGGGCCCTGTATTGTCAAGGGTCTCCTTAATTTTGTTAAAACTTGTATTTCTCTGGTTCAGTTAGCTGTTGCCCTGCCTCCAGATCTTGCCACGCATGTCTTTGCAAACAAGGACCCATGGTTCCTTGCCCTTATCAACCTATAATTGGCCTCTGACAGGTTTCAACAAATTCTTGACCCCTGAGGAGGCCTTTAAACAAGCCAATACTGGATGTACTGCCTTTCCCTCTGCCAAACCACCCTTCGAGGGCTGATAGTCAATGATGGGTAAGATCCCAAGAGACAGGACAACCTAAGACAGGTACAGTCCATTATGCTGGGTAACCCTTGAGGTGGGGAAAACAAAGCCAAGGCAAAGAATCTCGATTCCCACTGGTTGGCATGGTGTTGGCACAACCTGCGCTTAAGGAAGCTCACCATCTTGAGGGAGGGGGCTCATGATACAATGACCCCCTGAGCCATTGTACTTTGCCTTGATGTATTGGACTGATATCAATATGCTATATACCTCACCTTTAAAAATATAAAAAGGGGGAGATGTGGGAGACAGGCTTGAGCCTAGGGTGATAATCTGAAACCCAATATGCTAATGTGTGGGAGACAGGCTTGAGCCTAGGGTGAAAGTCTTATTGACAGCCATACAGCAGGCCTGAGGCAATGGCCCGACTGCTGGAGCCACAGGGAATGCCTTGTGACAGTTTGCTCCCATTGGCAGATCATGAGACTGATGCCTAGAGCTCACCACTCCCTAATCACCACCCTTGGATACCTCACCTTTAAACTACTTACTGTACTGTGCACCACCCTTGGATACCTCACCTTTAAACTACTTGCTGTGCTGTGATTGGACCACTAGCCCTTTTATAAGCTTGTGCCATCCTGCAATAAAACAGATTTGTGTCACTGAACCTGGTCTCCTGTGTCTGAATGCAGCTCCGCTGACACAGTCTCCTCACCAGCCCTGGGGTCTGGGACCCAGCAGAAGCAGCAACGACAGGAGGCAGCACAGGGCAAGCAGAAGAGCTGCCTCAGCACTAGGTGAGCAGAAGAGCGGCCTCAGCCCAGGGCGAGCAAAGGAGCAGCCTTGATGCCCGTGAGAACGAAGTAGCGGCACCCATGAGAATGGAGGAGTGGCCATCCTGGCGGTGACCGCAATACTCCTCATTTGTTACAAAAAGAAAAGTCATTGGTAAGTGGTAAGGACTACACTTGTTTGTGAATATAAGGATACATATTTAAAATATGCTTAGAAATTACTGTGTGTCATGCAGATAAATCTTGGGCAAAGACCAGTTATTTTCAGATAAACCTTACCTAGATATATATTTCTTGATCTGCTGTGTATAATTTGTCAGTAGATTGTAGGAGTAATATGATTCCCTCTGGTTTTCAAAACTAGCTAGGCATTGTTTGTCTCTCGCATTTTCTCACCCTTCCATCATGGTTTTCCCACATAAGGTGCCCCCATTTCCCCCCTTTCTCACTTGCTAATACCCTTCTCCTATGGTCCTACCTCTATTGAGCTCCTTCTTTCCCTTTATCCCCTAGGTTCCTTGTATACTCTTCCCTCCCCTCTCCCTTAAACTAACCCAATTTTTATCCAATCTCCCTTATTAAGGCCTGTTTCCTACTGTTCTCTTTAAGGTTATTTCTTTTCCTTTACCTCCCTGGTTCCTTTCCATTGTCCTAGTTCCTGTAGTTATGTCTGGTTGCATACTTATTTATCAGAGTCTGGTTCTACAATCCACATAAGAGGGAGAATATATATCATTTTTTTTCTGATTCTGTGTTACTTCACTTAGTATAATTGTTTCTAGCTCCACCCATTTACATGCAAATTTCATGATTTCATCTTTCTTTACTGCTGAGTAAAACTCCATCGGATAAATGAACCACATTTTCATTATCCACTCATCAATTGAGGGACACCTAGGATGCTTCCATCTCTTAGCTATTGTGAAAAGAGCAGCAACAAACATGGATGTACAAGTGTCTCTGCAATAGGATGAGTTCTTTGGGTACTTTTTAAAGAGTTCTCCACACTGCTTTCCATAGGGGTTGAACAATTTTGCAGCCCCACCAGCAGTGGATGAGTGTTCCCCTTTCCCCACATCCTCTCCAACATTTGATATCATTTGTTTTCTTGATCTTAGCCAGCCTAACTTGGGTAAGATGAAATCTTCAAATGGTTTTAATTTACATTTCCATAATTATTTGTCATGTTGAATGTCTTTTAAGATGTTTCATAGCCATCTTTACTTCTTCTTTTAGAACTCTCTGTCGAATGTTTATTTCCCCAAGTTACTCAGTCTTTACTCAAGAATGAATTAAGAGAGAAGTTCTCTTCCAACATGGCAGAAGGCTGACCACTGGGCACTATCTTTTTACAAGTGGGGAAATAAGTCTTCCTTCTAAAAAAGAACCAAGGTGGTTTATCACAGCATCCACCAAGTACAGAGGACCACATTAATCACTTAAAAACATGCTGAATATTTTGTGATGATTACTACGTGACTGTTAAAGACATTGAAGCATAGAGAGGGTAGATACTGCTCTCTCAACAACACACAGCCTTGGGGTCACAGCATCTTGAATGAATGCATAAGGCTGTATTCCTGTAGAACTTGACCTACACACACATAGTTGCCACAATTGACTTACAGACCACATAATTCTCTGACCCTTGGCTTAAAGGATACGGCTATAGCTAAACCTTTAAGAGCAAAAAAAGTTTGTTACAGTAGTGGAGGAAGGCCATTTCAGCAAAAAGCATTAATAAACTCACAGTGTCAGGCGAGAACTGGCAAGACTGTCAGGAACAGCTTGTGAAGTCAGAGGTTTAGTGGACTGGTCTTGATCAAGAAGGCTGAGAAGACCCCACCATATGGACTTGAACCAGTGTCCAGTCTATAAAGAGGAGGGTTTGCTCAGCCACTTACGTGTGGCAACGTTTCCCCATATCCTTTGCCTAATTAAGACCCTGCACTTACCCTTCACAGTTCAACAATCAAGTCACATAACAATCCTTTTCATTCTAAAGACTTTCTGGTCCCTCTGGGTCCCGCCTTATTATTCCCATGACCTGTTAGCCACATCCATTACATGACATCACCCCTAAGCATCTGCTCACACATGCCTGCCTCACTATAGCAGACTGGCTAAGATCAAGAGAACAAATGATACCAAATGTTGGAGCGGATGTAACATAGGTGGAACTGCTAAAAGAAAGGAGCCAGGGGCTCCTCCCAAGTCCATGTGACCCCTGAGGAACAGATCCTCAAACGACCTTAAAAGTAAAAATAAATCAGTTTAACTGGACCAACTGTATGGCCTTAAGCGCCCAAATGGAAAGTATAACCAAAGATTAAAGGGGCCGATATAATTTCGTAAGAGTCCATATGTTTAGCTAAATGCTACATATCAAGCAACAATGCCAGACAGGCGATACCTTCTTTTGAGTTGTTCCTGGTGAGGCCAGTCTGACTGGGGTAAGACGAAATCTTAAAGTGGTCTTAATTTGCATTTCCCTAATTATTAGTGATGTTGAAGCAGACCGCAATCTTATCAAAAAGAATATTGACAACTGATTACTGCTAGATGAGGAACAGCTGACCCTCTTAAAAGAAAGACTTCTAGATAGGCTGACTAGATTCACCAGAAGGGCAAGTTGGGGAATGGCTCGGGGTGCCGACAATACAGACAGTAGCAGGGATATCAGAGTATAAGGGCTCTAGTGGGGGGGAGGGAGATCTTGATTCTGTTTTTTTTTAGTTCATTATATATTCTGGTTATTAAATCTCTGTTGGATGTGTCGCTGGTGAAGATTTTCTCCCATTCTGTGGGTTTTCTGTTTGCTTCCTTGGTTGTCTCCTTTGATTTACAGAAGCTTTTTAGTTTAATGAGGTCCCATTTGTTAATTCTTGCCCTTGTTTCCTGAGCAATTGATGTCTGGTTTAGAAAATCCTTTCCTACACCTATATCTTGTAGGTTTTTCCCAATGTTTTCTTCTAATAGTTTCAGAGTTTCAGGCTTTACATTGAGGTCTTTGAGCCATTTGGAATAGACTTTTGTGCAGGGTGAAAGATAGGGGTTTATTTTCATTCTTCTACAAGTGGAGATCCAGCTTTGCCTGTACCATTTGCTAAACATGCTGTCTTTCCTCCAGTTAATGTTCTTGGCCCCTTTGTCAAATATCAGGTGTCTGAAATTGCGTTTACTCATATTTGGGTCTTCAATTTTGTTCCATTGTTCTATGGGTCTATTTTTGTGCCACTACCATGTTGTTTTTATGACTATAGCTCTGTAACACAGCTTGAAATCTGGTTTCAAGATTTATCTACATGACACACAGTAATTAAAAATACCAGACTGTGGAACTAACCTTCGTGTATGTTTAACAGACACACTTTGAGTTCTATAATAATTTGGTCAGAGGGACATAAAGGACAATTTTTGCTCCTTGCCCTCCTAGGTCGGCTAATTCCAGGGGACTATGAGCATCTCCCAAAATGTCCTGTAATTGTGGTGGGTCACCTGTCCTCTTGATCAAGGAGGCCGAGGGGACCCTACCAGATGGACTTGAACCAGTGTCTAGTCTATGAAAAGGAGGGTAAACACAAAGGAATCATTTCCTCCATGCTTCCAAGCCAAGCCAGCCATGGTCAAGTAGGACCTTTGACTTATCTTCACATTGGCAGAACTGGTAAAAGAAAGGAGTCAGGGGCTCCTCCCAAGCCCATGTGACCCCTGAGGAACAGA
>NW_008331140.1:5132428-5133255 GCF_000622305.1 Nannospalax galili
GGTCTACATAGTGAGTTCCAGGTCAGCTGGGGCTACAGGGAGACCGTGTGGGAAGTGGGTGTAAAAATAAATAAATTAATTAATTAAAGAAATATATAGTTAGAAATTATTAGTTTACTCACTACACATTGTGTACCAGGTCAGGTGGCGCTACAGACCCTGTCCCATTAAAATAAAGACACAACAACAACTACAAAAGACTGACTCAAACTCAAAAAATATCTTCTTATTCTAATTTTTTCTGTCATATTCTGTATAAAACACAAAATTTAGTGAAATAATAATTAAAATAATGTGATTTTGGTGCAATACATTTATAGATGCAATTTTTATAAAATAGAGGTGGAATTAGAATATGGGCAAAATATATCAATATCTCACTGTAACTTCTTTAGTGTGAACCTGATTTTTTTTTACTACAGATTATGATTTGTTTTTGCAATCCTCTAGAGCAAAATTTAAAATATAGCTTCAAGCCAGGCATGATGACATACACTTTTAATCCTAGTACTTGCAAAGCAGAGGCAGGCAGATACTTTTGAGATGGATGCTGTTCTGGTTTACACAGTATGTTCCAGGCCACCTCAGGCTACAGGAAAACTCTGTTTCAACACACACAGACACACACACACACACACACACACACACACACACACACTTCTTAGGTGTTTAAAAGACATACTTTGAGGCCTATAATAATTTGATCAGTGGGACATAAAGGACATTTTTTTCTCCTTGCCCTCCTAGGTCAATGAGTTCCAGGGGACTATGAGCATCTCTCAAAATGTCCTGTAATTGTGGTGGGTCACTTGTCCTCTTGATCAAGG
>NW_008331140.1:5134016-5156883 GCF_000622305.1 Nannospalax galili
ATACATGTATGTATGTATGCATATATGTAAAGGATGGAATAGCCTGTTACAATATTATACCAATAATTTTGTTGAAAAAATTTTCTTCTCATCCCCACACCCTGAGACTCATTATGTTTAGATAGTCTTAGAAGAATGCATCCAAAAAGAGGATCAAGGTTGCAATGAATTATACATTGAAACTGCATCCTGGTTATTTGATTCTTTGTATCAGTGAGCCAACAGACAGAGAAGGGAGCCTTTACAGTATCCAAGGTGACTGATTATTTCTGATCATCTGGGAGAAAATGAGTACTGCAGGGGTATTTCTTTACGAACATAGGCATCTGGGGCTGAAGAGATGGCTCAGAGGTTAAGAGCACAGCAGCTGACAGTCATTTGCAACACCAGTTCCAAGGATTCTGATGCCCTCTTCTGGCTCCCATGGACACTGTACACATGTGGTTCATTTACATACATGCAGGCACACACATATACACATAAAAATAAATTTAAAAAAAGAAAATGAACATAGTTTTAAAGCCTAGTGTAGTAATTACCAAAGAAATTGAAATGTTATGCCAGAAATAGTCAACAAAAAAAGAAGCAATCAAAGAGGAACAGAAAAACACAGGGACTAGGGAGATAGGTCAGCAGATAAGAGAATGTAAAACTCTTGCAGAGTAACAGAGTTCAGCTCTCAGGACCCATATTGTGTGGCTGACAGCCTCCTATAACTCCAGTCTCAGGGGAATCTGTTATCTGCAATTTCTGCAAGCACCTTCATTCACATGTGGATATTCTGGCATATACAAATATACCTAATTAAAAATAATAAAATAAATTTCTAAAGTAACAAGACACATAGAAAGAAAAATGTACAAAGAAAGATATATAAATAAATATATCAACACAATTACTAATAATAAGATTCAGTGCATCCATTTATTTCCTTAGGTTCCTATATAAACTTCCAAGGAAATGGGTGGCAGAAATGATAAGAATTCATTTCTCAGATTTCTAGAGGCTAGTACAAAATCACGACACCACCTTATTCATATCCCCAGTAAAGAATCTGTATCAATTGGACATACTTACCTTCTCACTACTGTGTCCTCACAGGGAAGATGGAGAGAGAAAGGTTGAAAAGAAGAGAGAGAGAGAGAAAGACACAGATGTTTGCTATTTTTATTCCTTGAAAATATTTTTACTGAAATTTTGTACATTTCATACAACATTCCTAATCAAATTTAGACACCCCTCCCTGTCCATGCCCCTCAACTGAGCCTCAACCAGAGCTCATATATTCTGCCATACATGTTAAGTCCCATCCTGTCAAGCATTGTACCCAGATGTCCTTCGACGCAAGTTCCTCTACTGGAGTGTGGTCAGCCTAACTAGAGAGCTTAAGGAAGTTCTACTCTCCCTCATCCAGCAGTAATCTTTTTCCAACAGTTCCCAGGCTATGGCTAGTACATAGCCTAATTCCTTCGCTCCACTCTTGGCCCTTGTCTGATTGAGTCGGCATGGCTCTTGTGCTAGGCCCCACCATTGCTGCAAGTTTCACAAGAGCAAGCTTCCAGTGGCCTGAAAGCCTCTGCTTCTTTATGTTCATACACAAACCTTGGCTCTTGCAATCTTATGCTTCCTCTTTCTCAATGGTCCCTGAGCTGTGGGTGTGTGAGGTTTCATACAGGAGTCCTATCCAAGGACACACACTCTGCAGTCTGTTATTTTCTAAAACTTAGCCAGTTGTGGTTTTCTGTGAATTTCACTCTGTAGTATAATAAAGCTTAGCTGGTGACAGTTCAGGGAAGCACTAGTATTCTCTCCATCTCCTGTTCCGCTATGTTCCATGACCGTTAGTTGTAGAGGTTCCACTGTAGATATGTCACCTAGAGCTGAACATCTCTCAGACATTTATTCTCTGTGTGTGACCATTGTGAAATTCTGAAATAGCCGCCATCTGTTGCAAAAAAACAGCTTCTTTGATGAGTTGTGTATGGTATACTTCTCTGTAAATATAAGCATCCATATTTATAATCTGGTAAGAAATTTGATTTTTCTAGAGATATGACAAAGATCGGGTTTTCTCTGGGATCTATTACCTATCCAGCCATGTATATTTGGCTGTAATTACAGTCCTATCCATGAGCTCACTCCCACTGAGAGAGCTTTAAGTCCAATTAGATAGCTGTTTATTAACCCCCAGATAACTGTGCCAGTACAGCACCAATAGAGGAGGCAGTTTACTGTGCCAGCCACTATGTTTAATTGACTTTAGGGCTGCATTGGCCCACTGATTGATTGTCTCCCTTTTCAGCTTGCATAGCATCCTCTAGAACCATGAGAGCTAGTCTTCATGAAGAAGGCTTTCAGGTCAGTTCTTCCTCCATTGCTCCAAGTTCTGTGTCTGAAGTATGACTTGTCTTCAGCAGCATGGCCTTACTTTTGAGTTCTGAGAGATAACCAAGGGTTACGGCAATATTTTGGGAGGAAGCTTCAAGCTCAGTTTGAACTTTAATCTCTGTATTTTGTAAACATGTTATGCTGTGTCTTCAGGAATAGAAACTTATTTAATTCTGGTGGGCAATTAAGAGCAACAGCAAGTACCCATATTATTTTGGGAGCTTCTGGAGCCTCTCTAGCCAACAACGCCTAACAAGGTAGTGTATACTCAGCAATAGGATTTTTAAAAATAAATGGTGTCTAGAAGCATTATCATCTAGCAGGTTGGACATCTATCTTCTAATTTTATTTTTTTTAATTTCTATTTTTACTGCATTGCAATGTAGTACATTTCTAAATACCTGTTTGATACATCATTCATTTAGTTGAACCTCCACCCTCCTGTCCTCCGTCTTCCAGCTGCTACCCTGTTTAAACTTTTCTATCTCCCAGTATTCCTTGCTCTAATTGTATCTCACCCATGTTCTACGAACCCTCACTTCTTAAGCAATCTTCACCCTAAAGGGTTATTTCTAGTTTGCTGTCTTTGAGAGTTGTTCTACATTAAACACAGAAATCACAGAATTTGAACCTAGGATCCACTTATGAGAGTGAACATGTAACATTTGAGATTGACATCTAGGTTCGTTCCATTTTCTAGCAATTGGGAGTAGAAAAACCTCAGCGGCATCTGCTATCATTTGGATTTTTGATAATAACCATTCTTAAGAGAGAATTTTAAATTACTTTTAAGTAATTTTAGTTTGCATTTACTCAATGACTAAATGCTGAAAACCTTTTGAAATATGAACTAATCATTAATATTTATTTTTGATAACTCTTTATTCAGGTCTATATCCTACATTTTAATTGGTTGCTTGTTTTCTTGATGTCTAGATTGTTTAGTTCTTTGAATATTTGAGATATGAACCATTTGTTGGGTGTGTAGGAGGAAAATATTTTCTCCTACCCTGAAGACTGCCTCTTAACTTGATTGACAGCTTCCTTTGCTGTATAGAAAGAAACATTTTTTACTTCAGGAACTAGCATTTAGCTACGGTTGCTCTTATTTCCTGAGCTGCTTGTTTTCTATTTAGCAAGTCCTTACTAAATTCTTACCCCTGCTTATATTTTGTAGTGCATTCTCTATTTTTTCTTCTAGCTGTTTCAGGTCTTATTTTGAGGTTCTTGATGAAATTGAATTTTTTTGTTTAATTTTCTCAATAAGATTGAAAAATTCAGTTTCATTCTATATTTGGATATATAGTTTTTTCCACCACCATTTGCTGAAGAAGTTGGCTTTTCTCAAGTATACATTTTTGGCTTCTTTGTAAAAATCAGGTTACTGTAGTTTTCCAATTTATATCTAGGTCTAACATATTCAGAAATTGGTCAATATGTATGTTTTGTTTTGTTTTTTGTCAGTTCCATGGTTCTTTTACTACTGTAGTTCTCTATTATAACTTAAATTTGGGGATGAGAATACTTACAGGAGTATTCTTATTGCTCACAATTGATTTTGCTATGTAGGGTCTTTTTTGTTTTCATATGAATTTGGGATTTTTTTTCTGTTTTTGTCAAGAATGGAGCTGTGATTTTAATTAGGGTTGCATTGCATCTCTAGATTATTTTTGTAGGATGATTATTTTCACATTATTAATTTTGCATATCTATAAGCATGGAAGTCTTTTATCTTCTATTGCCTTCCTCTATTTCTTTATTAAGTGTTAAAAAAATTAGTTGGGTAAGTTTTTAACATTCTTGGTTTGGTGTATGCCAAGGTATATCCTTTGGCTAAATTGTTAAAGGGATTTTTTTTTCTCCCTGATACCTTCTTCAGTGTGTTTGTCATTGATGCTTAGGAAGGCCCCTGATTTCTGTCTGTTCATTTCTTATTATGCCACTTTGCTAAAAGTATATATGAAGTATAGGAATTTTCTGGTTGACACTTTAGGTTCTCTTATGCATAGAAATATATCATCTCCAAATAAGGACTCTTAAATTCATTTCATATTTGTATCCCTTTTATCTCTGTCTTTGTCATTTTGTTCTTGTTAAGATTTCACAAACTGTACTGAAAAGTGGTAAGGGTGGAACACTGATTTGTTCCTGATTTTAGTGGAAATGCTTTGAGTTTTTATCCATTTAGAATGATATTTTCTGAGGGCTTGTTGGATGTTGTCTGCATCACTAGAGTCTCCCATAATTTTTATCATGTTGGATTATATTGAAGGTCTTTTCTTTATCAAATGAGATGATCATGTAATTTCTTTCCTTGAGTCCATTCATGTAGTGGATTACATTTATTGATTTACATATGTTTAAACAGTTTTGGAATAAAGATGACTTGATTGTGTTCAGTCATCTTTCTTGATGTGCTCTTGCATTTGGTTTGCAAATATTTTATTGAGAATATTTTGGTCTGTTTTTTTGAGGGGGATTGGTATATAATTTTCATTTTTGTTACATTTTTGGTTTTGGTGCCAGGATACTACTGGTTTCGTAAAAAGAATTTGAAAGTATCCCTTTCTATTCTATATTACAGAATTATTTGAGAAGTATTGATTAGATTTCTTTAAGATCTGTTAAATTCTGAAGTGTATCTATATGGGCCTGGGCTTTTTGTCAGTCCGAAAACTATTGGGTTGTTTTTCAGTTTTAATTTTAGTATTCTTTTCTTTACTTTAATCTTTGGATCTTGCTTGAGAGAGATTTGTGTAAACTTTTTTATGTCTTCTTAAACTTTGGTAGTTCATATGCATTTAGAAATTGATTTCTTAAGCCAGGCTTGGTGGCGCACACCTTTAATCCCAGCACTTGTGGGGCAGAGGCAGATGGATCTCTGTAAGTTCAAGGCCAGCCTTGTCTACATTGTGAGTTCCAGGCCAGCTGCAGCTACAGGGCTATCCTGTCTCAAAAAGACAAAAAGAAAAAGAAATTAATTCCTTTTATATACCCAAATTCAATGGACAAAGATTGTTGAAATATGTCCATAAGTCATTGGTATCTGTTGTGATGTCTACCTCGTCATACCTTTTTATTTTTTCGAATAGTAAATGTTTCATTTCATTATTATTTCATTTGTTTGTAGTTCATTGAATTCTGCCCAGATCTTAATTATTTCATTCTGTGTAGTAGTTTTTTATTTAGTTTGTGATTGCTTTACAAAGTCTTAGTACCCATAATTAAGGCAATTTTTTAAATTTCTCTGATTTTGTAATATGGGCATTCAGAGTTATACACATCCCACTTAGTACAGCTTTCGTTGTAACAGATTTTGATATACTATATTTTATTTTCATTCAATTCTGTGAACATTTTTATTTCATTTTTAATTTTCTCATTGACTGAGTCATTGTTCAATAGTATGGTTTTATTGCCTACAGATTTGTGTATTTACTGTGGTTTCTCTTTCTCCTGATTTCTACCTTTATTAAATTGTAAACAGGTAAAATACAGGTATTTATTTTAATTTTGCTTTATTGTTGAAACTTGCTTTGTGTCCTAATACATGATATTCTAATACAACACAAATAAAATGTATTAAAATATTTTCTGTAGTCTTTGAATGGAATGTTCTGTATATTTCTGTTAAATCCATTTGATCCTTGGTGTAAATTTAGCTTCAATATTTCTCTATTCATTTTTATTTTTGCCTAGATTACCAGCCTATTGGTGAGAACGGGATCTTCAAGTCACCTACAATTAGTGTGTTGCAGCTAATTTGTGACTTTAAATCTAGCAGTATTTATTTTATGAAAACGAGTGGATTTGTGTTCAGTGTGTATATGTTTGGGATTATAATATCCTCTTCATGGATTATTTCCTTAATCAATATATGAAATACCACTTTTATTCTGATCTGTGCCAGTATGAAGTCTGTTTCTCATGTATTATAATAGGGAATTCATATTAATAATTTTTTTCCATTTGCTTGAGAAATTTTTCCAAACCTTTATCCTAAAATAATGTCCAACTTTGGTGGATGGTAAGGTGTATTTTGTAGGGGCAACAAAAGAGGGATCCTGTTTTCTCACCCAGTGTACTAATATGTTTGTTTTGACTGAAGAGTTGATCTATATGATACAATGGAAAATTTAGTCCCCTCTTGGAATTCCTAGTCTCATTAACAAAATAATTTAAGAATTGACTCAAATGGAAATGTGAGAAATATTTTATTAGAACTTGAAAGACAGGACAGGCAAGCTTAAGTTTCAGCAGCTGCCCAGAGGAAGAGAATGAAGGAGCGAATGAAAACAAAATCCATGCCACTTGAATTGCTAGCATGGAGTTCAGCCACACAAACCTATTCTCTGGATCAAACATTTTCCCTTAATGGACCTTTATTGTTAGGTTAGCACACTTGTAGTTCAGAATTATTATTGAATGGTGTGCATTAATTCCTGTAATTTTGTTGCTTTTTGGTGTTTGGTGTTCTATTTTCTGCATTTTGTTAACAAATTGATTAGTGTGTTTAATATTTTCCTTAGCTTCTTGGATGCATTTATCACTGTCTTCTGGTGTAAATATTGTCTTCAGTAGCCACTGTAGAGCTGGCTTAGTGGACATAAGACTGTGTTTTCATAGAAAGTTCTTCTTCCTCTTTCCATTATGATAGGTATAATTTTCCTGAGTATAATAGTCTGGGTTGGCAGTCATTATCTTTCAGGACATGAAATAAGTGCTTCATGATGCTCTGGATTTAAGGGTTCCCATTTATAAAATAAGATGTTATTCTGATTCCCCTGCATTTATATAAGTTTGACCCATCTCTCTTGCCACAGATTTTTCTTTTTTGTGATAAATTTTCTCTTTGATAGTTTCATTCATGTAGTGTATTCTGATTACTATGTCTCTCCAGCCCTTTTCTGTTGCTCTCTCCCAGCCATATCAACCTTTGCTCATCTCTACAGTTTCCCAGATTCATTACTTTTTGTTTTATTTTGCGACCTATTTGTTTTAATCAGGGCCAACACTGTGAAGACTGGATTACCACTATACATTAGAGGCTGTATAACAGAACAAACTAGAAATTACAGAGAGAAAATACAAATAAATTTATAAGGAGGGTTCTGAGTTGAGGGAAAGACATTCAGTACTACTACCTCCCCCTTTCTCTGTTACTGAGTTTTTCACTTACAAAAGTATAATGTGTGCAAAACTCAACCAAACAAATCTTTCTGAGAACTTCTACAAGGCATACAAAGGACTTATCCCCATAAAAGTCTCTAAGCCTACTCCTCATTTCAAGAATGATAACTGATTTACTATGAAATGCATAGCCTTTACTCCATTTTCCCAAGCCTGAACTTGAATAAAACCATCTCCTCCACCAATTTATCTCTCCTTGTTTGCTTCCATAGAGGGAGAGGGTAGTAGAAGCTCGAGATCCAGTAATGCCTGGTGTGTGTGTGGGGGGTCATAATTTCTGAAGATTTATTATTTGGATCACAACATTATGGAGAGGGGATTTTTTTCTCAGTTCTTGCTGTTTTGCTGTTCTGGATGCCCCTTGTACCTATATGGATATCACTTGTCCTATATTTAAGAAATTTTATTCTATGGTTTTACTGAAATGTTTTATCTGAGTTTAATGTGTAATTCTCTTTCTTCTATGCCCATAATTCATAAATGTGATCCTTTTTTTCAGTGTTCCACAAATCGCCTTTATTCTGTTCATACTTTTAAAAAATCCTCATTGATTTCAACCAATTCATCTAATTCCTCTATATTTTCCTTAAGCCTTGAAATTCTGTACACTGTATGATCTGTTCTATTGGCATGTTTTTCCACTGAGGTTTTCATTTTTCCTATTGAAATTTTAATTTATAATATTGTTTCAATTTGGTTTTTGTTCAGTACTTCTCTTTGTTGAATTCTACCATATATTGAACTGATTTATTATTTCTTGTTTTGTGTTATTTCAGTGCATATGTTTATTGAATTTTCATGCAATTCATACAAAATATCTTAACCATCTTTATACATCCTCCCACATCTGCCCCCTACTGCCCCCCAAACTTGATTTCATCCATTCTTTCATAGATGTTAAGGCCTATGGTGTCAAGTTTATGTACCCCGATGACACACAGTGCAGGTTTATCCACTGGAGTCTATCTAGTTTGCCTTTCTGGAATCACCCCCTTAAAGAAAATCACCTCTCCCTCACCCAGCAGTGATTAGCTGCCAATTAATCTTCAACTAAGGCTGGGGTCTGCTGTCTATTTTCATAGCTCTATGCTTATTTTTTTGTCTGATTCAGTTTGCGTGGGTCACGTGCATGCTGGCACCATTGCTGTAAATTCATATGAGCAAGTTCCCAGAGGCCCAGAAGACTCTGTTTCCTTGTGTTCATGCACCAAACCCTCTTCTGAAATGTTCCCTGAACCATGGGCAGGTGAGGTTTAATATAGGTCTTGAATATTCAGGCACACAATCTCTTCAGTTTCTCATTCTCTACACTTTGGCCAGTTGTGGCCTTCTGTGTGTATCATACTCTGTTGCATGAGGAAGATTCACTGGCAAGAGTTGAGAGATGGGTTAATAGGCCCTCTATCCCTGTTCTGCTAATATTTCATTGAGCTGTAAGTGTAGAGGTTCCATTGTAGATGCATCACTTAAGGCTGGGCATCTCTCAGACACTTATTCTGTGTGTGTGTGTGTGTGTGTGTGTGTGTAACCAGTTTCAGAACTTTATAATAGTTTTCAGCTGTTGCAAAAAAAAAAAACATAATAAAAAAGTGCATTTCTTTAATGAGTGGTGAATGGTATACTTTCCTGTGAATATAAGGATCAGTACGTAGCATGCAGTAAGGAATTGCATTTGTCGAGAGACATGACAGAGATAGGGTTTTCTCTAGAATCTATTACTTCTCCCATCATGTGTATTTGTCTATGTCTACAGTGCCACAAATGAGTTCCCTCCCCTTTTGGGCCTTGGACCCACCCGTGCCCCAGAGATAACCTAAGAGTCCTTGACTACACTCAGTCTTTGACCTCTGGCCTCCAGGTGGAATAACCCAAATCCCAGTGCGATAATGCTCATTCCCCTTCTTTGGGACTATTTTTAGTCCCTTCCACTGTTCCAGGGCTCCCGCTTCCCAGCTGACTAGTAGGGGACCGTACATCTTCTCCCAATTCCCCTTTCCTTGGGCCGTGGACTCACCTGTCCTTCTGAGATGGTCTGCCAGTACCTTACTTGGCCTCCAGCTTCTGGGGATAAGTAACCAAAATCCTGCTATGCCCATCCCTGTGACTTATTATTTTATTCAGCTGTTTGTTTCTTTTTGCCTGGAATGAATTCAGATTATTTGTAACTTCTTTGAATTTGTCCACATGTTTACTTGTGTCCTCTTTTAGATGTTTGTACATACTTATAGTCATTGTTTTGAATTCTTTGACTGGAATTTCATCTAAGTTTGTGAACTGGGTATTGGAGGCATGATGGCAGAATTGAGCAGAAGAAGCAAGAGGTCCTGGAACCTCTTACCTTTTGTGGCAGGGTACAGGTAAAGTGGGCACAACTCATTTTTAAACAACAAATGTGTGAAGAAATAAATCAAGAAAGAGATTTAAAATATTCCTGAAACAAGTGAAAATTAACACACAATGAAACCAGTAGTACACCTCAAAAGAATCACTAAAATGTTTAAAATATTCGAGGCCAACATCAGAGAAAAAAATAAAATCTTGAATAAGCAACCTATCACCACATTTTCAGAACCTAGAAATTCAAGGACAATCAAAGTAAAAAATCAAATATTAAATAAAAAAACACAATATGTGAACTGTAGACCAATATAAAAATTATATAAATAATAACAAGTAATAACAAATTGCTAGTTCTTTAAATATAAACCAAATAGAAAAAAGCTCTTAATTACACTAAGAGAAAAAAAGTCAAATAAATGAAAATCAGGTGAAAAGGGACACATTATAACTGACTCCATGTAAATGCTGGAGATAAGTAGGGATTAGAATGAACGAAAAATTTTATGCCCAAAAATATGATCATGTTCCTGGAAATATATATCTTCCTATGATTGAACCAAGAGGAAATAGAGAACGTGAATATACCAATGAGGAGTAATGATATGTAATCCATGATGAAATGTCATGCATCAATTATCCAAAACCATAAACAAAAAATAGTAACAGAAAACTAGAAGACTGAGCTCAACCCAAAGAAAAAAATAACCTAAACACTGGTTTAAATTGTTCTATGTTTTCTAAGACAGTCTCATGTAGTTCAGACTGGCTTCAGACTTGCTATACACTCAAGGTTGGCCTTGAATTGATGATCTTCTTGCCTTTACTCCCAAATGCTGAGATTAAAGTCATGTGCTATCATGCAAAACTCAGAGGAGGAATGTATTATTTAAAACATACTGTGTAAAGGTAGAATTTTCATGGAACAAAAGCTAGACAAGGACACATAAGAAAGAGAAGAAGAAAAAGAAAGAAAGAAAGAAAGAGAGAGAGAGAGAAAGAAGGAAAGAAAAGAAAGAAAGAAAGGAAAGAAAGAAAAGAAAGGAAGAAAGAAAGAAGGTACATAGAGGCAAAATTTCTCAGCAAAATACTTGCAAATCCATAAATGCATTGCAGAAGAATGAAACTATACTATTATCTGTCTCAATTTACAAAACAAAAAAAACTGAAAATGAACTAAAGATTTAATTATAAGACCTGAAATCCTGCAAAAATATCATAGGAGGAACATTTCAGGGTATTGGAAGGGGTGTGGACTATATTTTATTTTATTATACTTTATTTTTACAAAACAAAAGAATCATAGACTTCTAAAGATAAAAGTAGTCAAATGGGATTAAATCAAAATAAAAAGCTTATACACAGCTAAGGACACTACCTAGAGTGTGAAGTGAAAATCCATCAAATGGGAGGAGATATTTTCAAATTGAACATTTGACAAAAGATTGTGCTCGAGTACATATATGAAACCTACAAAATTCAATAGCAAATAAATAAATCTAAATATAAAATTATCAATATAAATACATATTTAACCAAGAAAATACAAATGGTCAACAGGTTTATGAAAAATATTCATGATATATAACTATCAGGGAATGAATATCAAGACAACACTGATAGTACTTTTCCCTAGTAAGAATGGTTGATATCTAGATGCCTAAGCATTACAAATGCCAATGAGAATTTGGAGAAAGTGAATACCTGCCAATAGCAATGTAGATTAGAACAACTATATAAAATATCATAATATTGTTGTAATTAAAATAGTATAATATTCTCCAAATATTATACAGAGAATGAATGTTACCCAACAAGCATATTCTTTGTTATATACCTAAGGAATTAAAGAGTATACTGAAGAGTCATTACACTCCTATGTTTATTATCACAATACACATAATGTCTGAGAAGTGGAGACAACCTACATGTCCATCAGTGTGTAAATGGATGAAGGAGATTGGCTACGTATGAAAAATGGAATCCAATTCAACTATCAAAAAAGAATGAAATGCTCTCACTTGCAACCTGCATGGAAATGGACATTATTTTCCTCAGTGAAATGAGTGACACAGTGAAAAACAAGTACTGCATAATCGCATTCCTGAATGAAATTCTAAAAAGCTGATCTACTAAAAGTTGAGAAGAGAATGGCATTTAACAAATTCTGATGTGTTTCAGTCGATAAAGTATTTAGGAAATGTCAATCAATGAGTATTAATTTACAATTGGCTAGGACTTGGATGCTGTTGTACATCTCACTGACCACAGCAAGTAATAATTTTCTAAACATTCCAAAAAGCTAAGACACCAACAGCTACTTTCTAATTGAATGTAAGGTCCATTTTATAATATGTAGCCATATCCTCACAATGATAACAGTCCTAGGAACCTGTGGCTAAACAGGTCATTGGCCATGGGGGAGGGACTAGTAGTATTTTGTTAACTAGGTACAGTATTAAGCTGACTTCTAATTACTCATTGTTATGCCCATAGACCAATGCATCTCACAACTCTCACCAGAAAAACTTCCATATGAAGTAGATGGTGATTAACACAGAAATTCACAGTTGTTCAACTTGCAGAGAATAAGAGGGTGCAGAGTGCTTATCCCTAAATAGGACACCTATATCAAACCTCTGCCTCCCAAGGCTCAGGGATCATTTTGGAATAGCAGGCAGAAAAACTGTAAAAGCCAGATTTGGTAAATGACCAAAGAAAAGTAGAGCTTCTCAGACAGCTGGACAGTTACATATATGAATTCAGAGCAATGATAACAGCATGCACAAGACTCAGGTGAGCTTATGTTAGACAAAACCCCAGTATGGATGTGAGGACATGGGTAAGAAACTTCAAATATACCTGATTCACTATTGACAATCAATGACTGCTAGGAGGGGGGAGTCTTCCATGTTTAAGGGTGAGATTCTTGGTAGTTTTACTAGACTCTAGTGGATTAACCCACTATATAGGCATATATATATATATGCGTGTGTGTGTATTATAGTATATAAAATTGGGCAGAGGACAGTAGGGGTACATGTGGGGAAGGGTAGCAAAATTCAGTAAAATATGTTGCATGTTGGGGTTGGAGTAATGGCTCAGTGCTTAAGTGCACTGGCTGTTCCTTCAGAGGACCCTGTTTCAATTCCCAGCATCCATATGGCAGCAAACAACTGCCATAACTCCAGTTCTAGGAAATTCAATGCCCTTTTCTGACCTCCTACCAACAACTGTCCTAACTCCAGTTCCAGGAAATTTGACTCCCTCTTCTGACCTCCTGGGGAGTTGCACAGCATGGGTGCACTTATATACATGCAGATAATACACTCATGCATATAAAATAAAAATAATATATAAAATATTTAAAATATATATTGTATAAAATTCACATTCAATAAGAGTTAAAGAAAACAATGTGAAAGTTTTCATCATAAAGAAGTGATTAATTTTTGATAAATTATACATGTTTAACCTGATTTAATGACTAAATCAATCAAACCATCACATGCAATCTCATCATTTACGTTTCTTCTGTTTTCAAGGGTCAGTTGTAAATAAGCTACAATGCAAAAAGTAAGATGATTCCTGAAAAAAATGTTAAAAGTAAAAAATTTTTAGCAAGAATCTTCAAGGACAAAAGAGCAAGCATGCTGACTGCTGTTAAATAAGCCCAAATGACAGTATATTGCTAATGATTTCAATAAAATTGATTTATAAGAGAGTATTGTGAGAACTATGTGCTAAAAAAATGAGATAATGTAGGTGAAATGGAATGCTTCTTCCAAAGGTACATACTTCCATACCTAACTACAAGGAAACATAAAATTTTTATAGACTTATAACAAGTAAAGAGTTTAATAATTTTGAAATTTCAGACACAGAAAACTCAGGCCCACAAAGCTTCATGGGTAAATGGTAACATAATAAACATACCAACTATTCTGAAATAATTCCCAAATGACAGGAAATTATATTACAGTTTAAGAAAAGTTACATTTTATTCAGTAAAGTCAGTATTTCTGTAATAAAAAATGAAGATACCATTTACAAATATAAATTCAAATGTCTTCAATATACTACCAAAGGAATAAACACAGTGTATTGGATAGCTTTGGATGTCAACTTGACACTTTTGAAAAGTGTGGGAGCCTCACATGAGGCTTTTCTTCCAGTGGATTGGCCTGTGCGTTGGTATCTGTGAGGCATTTTCTTGATTAAAGAGTGATGTGGTAGGAGCTAGCCCACTGTAGGTGGTGCCATCCCTGGGCTGGTTGTCCTAGTTGAATTAAAAAAAGGCTAGGCATATGCCAGAGGAGCAGGCCAGTAAGCAGCTTTCCTCCATTGTATCTGCTTCAGCTCCTCCCAACAGGTTGCTTCCTTGCTTGAGGTCCTGCTGAGGTTCGCTCAGTGATTAACTGTAGTTTGAAAGTATAATGCTCAATAAACCCTTTCCTCCCAAAGTTGCTTTTGGTCAGAGTAGTTATCACCGCAAGAAAAACCAAACTACAACATACAGCATATAGAGAAAGGATGATATATTGTGTTCAAGTGAAAATTATTGTAAGAATATAATTTGGTTCAACACAAAAATATCTGACAAAACATATTCTCAAAAAAAAAAAAAGAATTGAGGTTAAAAAAAAATCACAGAAAAATCATTTGACAAAATCTAATGTGTTTTTAAGATTTATAAAAATTGCGATGAACTACATAAGAGACGTGAACTTCCTCAAACTGATTTTAAATAATAATAATAATAATAATAATTACCACAGGTTTCCTAGGAAATCCTTTTGTTCCTAGTTTCAGGTATAGAAACCAACAAAATATTCTTTCTCTCACCACTTCAATATTGTTCCCAAATATAAGGATATCTGTCTACACAATTTCTCTTACGAACTTAAAGCAAATGTCTTGTATATGAGTCATTTTTGCACCACATGCAGACACGCAGATATTTCTGTGTTATGGTTGTAACTCCCAACTCTATCACTCAAAATATTCTTCCTTTTGTTTAAACTTGCCATGCAAATTGGGAAACTGCTTTGGAGACTCTTGGGTCAAGCCCTTTTCCTAAGCAGATTCTCAATTGCTGTCAATAAACTCTGATGGGAGAAAAGAGCTTTGTTTAAAAATCACCTTCTTTCATCTTGCAACTTGAGGTTGTATTATAATAATTACTAACAATGAAATAATTACTATATTTTTGTTTTTCATCAGATAAACATTCTTTCAAGAAATTCTGCTACATCAGTTATTATCAGCCCCACTTGGTACTCAGTTAATTAACAACCTGTCATGGGGTTAATAACAATTTCAGAGAAGGCTTGTTAATTCATTCTAAGGAGTTAGAAAGCATTTTACTTTCATTTAAACTCGATGGCTGATTTTCAGTAAGTAAACGAATACAGAGTTTTAGCATGCTTCTTATTTTGTCCATGACTTTTCTTTCTCTTTCATGACTTACAAACAATGCTGAAAGTTTTCAATAAAATCTAGATACCGAACTAAAGAATACAGTAAATTTCTCATTGTTTCTGTGCAGGATTCATGAAAAAGTAACAGCATTCTGGTATAAGCACCATTTATTATGGTTATTCAGTGTGAATATGATACATATTCATAGCTGTATTTACTCAATGTACAATACAGAGAAACTAAACATAGAGATTTGAATAAGATTCAATAATAATATTCCAGAGTTTGTAAATCAGTCCCTTAAAGATTGTGTGAAGGTCAAAATGTTTTGACTACCTGGATCTATATCATTTTCTTCCTGAGTCATTCCACCTCTGTTTCATTATTTCTGTCAAGACCATAAAAACACAACTACAATGCTTATGATTAGGTCTCTGTTTTTCTTACATATGCTGGACCCAGTCCCATTCCAATTCCTCTTCATTTGATCCCCAGACTAGCTTCCTAACCCAGAGTAGCTAAACCTAGCGTAGATTGCTAATTCCCTCCTCAGGTGTTGCCCACCCCTATGTTCCATTGACTCCTGACCTGCCTGACAAACTGGCCCACCTAGGACTCTTGTAAGTCAGATCCTGCCCACTGTGTATATATTCCATTCCTCTGCAGCCTTAATACTTCCAACCTACTCCACCCCCAACCTGCCCCTTGCTAGCCTTGCACCCAGGCCCATTTCAGTTCCTCTGCATCCAATCCCTGGACTAGCTTCCTAATCTAGACTATCTAAAACCCCTAGCATAGATTCCACTGAATGATGATCTGTCTGACACAGCCCTGTCCTCCTACTATCCTGTCCCACCAACTACACAGAACACTCTACACCCCTAAAGGAACTTGAAACACAGACACCAATTTATTTTTCATGACTGAGTAAAAAGCAACCAAGATACATAAACAATATAAACAGAACCAAAATTCAATTAAAGAAAGGCAGAATAGAAGATTCTAATGGACATACAACCAACAAAAAATATCAGCATGCCCAAACGGCAGCACAGAAACAAATGATACTAAAACCCAAGAGAATATATCCCCAACAAAACTCACTAGTCCTACAGGAATGTACCATAATGAGAATAACCCTCAGGAACTCCGGGAAGTAGAATTTAAAAGAACAATCATAATCACAATAAAGAATGTCAAGAAAACACATACAACTGAAAGAACTCAAAGAGGAGGCATAAAATTGGAAGAAAGCTCAAAAATATACAAATTTGTGACTTAATTAGGTATCAGAAACAATTCAGGACTTGAAAAATAAATTCACAAAAGAGAAATATTGAAGAAAAGTCTTACTGAAATGAACACGGAATTGAAAAACTGAAAGACATAATTGAAAACAACAACAGAAAGTCTCACAAGTAGCATACATGAAGCAGAAAACAGAATATCAACACTGGATGACAAAGCTAAAGATCTGGACTCCTTAAGCAAAGAGTATGTAAAGTTAAAACAAAACAAAACAAAACAAAAACAACAAAAAACAGCCCAGCCACAGAAATCAAACGCACAGGAAATGTGGGACAACATGAGAAGACCAAATGTATGCATCATAGGCATACAGGAAGGAGAAGAATCTCAGGTAAATGGCATTGACCATATCTTCAACAGGATTATACAAAAAAAAACCAAAAACAAAAACAAAAAACTTCCCAAAATTAAAGAAAGACAGATATAAGAGGCTTAAAGAACACCAATTAGACATTACCAGAACAGAAACTCCCCACAGCATTATCATAGTAAAAACACTAACTGTAAAGAACAAAGAAGACCCAAACATGAGCACATGCAATTTCAGCCATCCATTATTTCACAAAGATGCCAAGAACACACAATGGAGGAAAGACAGTATCTTCAACAAACGGTCCTTGCAAAACTGGATCTCCACCTGTAGAAGAATGAAATTGGATCCCTATCTTTCACCATGCACAAAAGTCACTTCCAAATAGGTCAAAAACCTCAATATAAAGCCTGAAACTCTGAAACTGCTAGAAAAAAACATAGGCAGTGCCATCCCAGATAAAGGCATAGGAAAGGACTTTCTAAATCAGACATCAGTGGCATAGGCATTAAGGTCAACAATCAATAACTGGTATCTCATTAAGCTACAAAGCTTCTGCACAGCAAAGGAAACAACCAAGAAAGTGAAGAGAAAATCTGCTGACTGGGAGAAAATATTTACCTTCTCTGTTTCTGGGAGAACATTAATATCCAGAATATACAGAGAACTCAAAAAAAAAAACCAGAAAATAAATGATCCAATAAAAAGATGGGTTATAGACCTGAACAAAGCATTTTCAAATAATAAAATAAAAATAACTAAGAAACACCTTAAAAAGTGGTCAGCATCCTTAGTAATTAGAGAAATGAAGATTAACACTTTAAGATTTAATCTTACCCTAGTCAGACTGGCTAATTTCAAGAGAAGCCAAAACACCAAATATTGGCTATGATGTGATAAAAGGGGAATTCCCATTCACTGCTGGTGGGAATGCAGAGTTGTGCAATCACTGTGGAAAGCAGTGTGTAGAACTCTCAAAAAATAGAATCTCAATCTACCATGTAAGCGGGTTATACCACACCTCGGCATATACCCTAAGGATTCATCCAATTATAGAGTTACCTGTACATCCATATTTGTTGCTGCTCTCTTCACAATAGCTAAGAAATTGAAACAAGCTAAATGTCCCTCATCTGATGAATAGATAATGAAAATGTGCTACATTTACACAATGGCAATCTACTTAGCAATAAGAAAAGATGAAATTATGAAAATTTCAGGTAAATGGATGGATTTAGAGACTGTTAAACTAAGTAAAGTAACACAAACCCAAAAGAGGGGGATACTAGGAAACAGATATTACCAGGGGGAATGTGGAGAATGTGGGAGGGTTCAGCTGGGACTTAGCAGGTAGGGATATGTAGGGGCCAAAGGTGGGGGAGGTGAGGACTCTGGATGGGGGTGGAGGGAAGTGGGTGTTGTTGGGAAAAGGGAGGGAATAACAGGGACTATTGTATGGGGGAGGGAGAAGGGAGGTCAGATTTGGGGGGAGAGAGAGTACAGATGAATGGATTCTGGTAGTCTGGGGAAAGCAGAGGTAAAAGTGTTGCTTCCAAAACCCCCTGAGATATGCACATACAGTGTCTGAAGATTAATGCATTTGTATACCTGGTGGCTGTAAGGCAAGGAACATGGTGCCATCCATGACCCACAACCCTCCACTGGACCTCATGTATTCAGCCATAAATGTTAAGGAGAGATGTCCCTTTCACTGGTTGATCAGAGTGGTCTAAGAGACTCCCAAAATAACACTAGCTATTGCCAGAGCTCTTGGTTTTCTTCCAGAAGTAGAAGATAAGACCATAATGCTGAAGACAGGACATACATCAAACATAGGACTTGGATCAATGGATCAAGAACTGGCCTGGAAGCCTTCAACCTGAAGCTTAGATGTCATAGGTCTGGAGGTTACTATACAAGCTGCTAAGGGAGAAAATCAATCAATGGTCTTATCTAGCTCTTAAGCCTAATACCCATACCATCAGCACAGGAAACTCCCTTTATTGGAGCAGAAGTAGCACTGTTATCTAGGGGGAAAGAATACCATACATCACTCATCAAAGAAACTTCTTTTTGCAATGGATGGAGACTACTGCAGAATACCACAACCAGTCAGACACAGAGAATATAAGTCTGAGAAATGCCCAGAAATAGGTGATACATCTACAGTGGAACCTCTGCACCTAAGACTTATGGAACATAGCAGAACTGGGGGTAGAGATAAAAGTAGTGCATCTCTCAACTCTCAACAGTGAAGCTTCCTTAGACACAGCACGATTCACGCAAGAGGCCATAACAGGCCAACTTTTAAAGAAAATGAGACTGAACTGTATGTGTCCCTGGATAGGATTCCTATATCAAACTTCTCCCACCCACAGCTTAGGGACCATTGTGGAAGAGGGGGCAGAAAGAGTGTAATATCCAGGGTTTGTCCATGAGCATGGGGAAGCAGAGACTGTCAGACCACTGGAAGCTTGCAAATGTGAACTTGTGGCAATGGAGACATCAAGCACAGGACCCATGTAAACTCAATCAGGCAAGGGCCCAGAATGGGTGATGGGTCAGCCCTAGTCTGGGAATGATTAGGGACTGATTTCTACTGGGTGAGGTAGAGTAGGCCTTAATTACAATCTCTAGATAGGCTGACTAGACCCCAGGGTATGAATTCACACCAAAGGACATCTGAATACAAATGTTTGACTCGATAGGACTTAACATTTATGGCTGAATATATCGGGTCCATTGGAGGGTTGGGGGGCATGGATGGGAAAAGGGGTCTAAATTTTATTAAGAGCTGCTGTATGAAATGTACAAAAGTTCAATACAAATTTTTTATAAAGTAAGATTCATAGTTACTGTACATTAAAATTACATACATTATTATTTCAACATCACATACTGACAGTGATAATTTCAAGTTAGTACAAATGTTTAAAGAAAGGCAAAGTGCCTGTCTATTGTCAATGCTAATAGCATTCTAATCCAAGGAATAGAAACTGGGAAAATAATATTTGAGAATTACACAAAAGAACATTTCATATTAAAGCTTTTTATTAACTCTTTATAAGACTCCAAAAGGTAAAATCAATGTGTAGAGACAAATTTTATTGATAAATTTGATCATAAAGACAAAGTTTCAACTGCAGTCATTTGTGGTCTAAACTAAATGTTGCCTTAATATTTTGTATTTGAAGAAGTAAGCAAAAATGAAGTTAATTTTGATATACTCCAAAAGAACTAGAATTAATGAAAAAAATCTGCTGTTTTATGAGATGCATAATATTTAAGAATAAGAACTATATTTGAATGACTGTATCCATCATTTGGGTTTAACATAGACTTGATAGATTACATACTCAGCCAGTTACTATTCCTTTCTTTTTTAAAAAAATATTTTATTATTTTATTATATGTGTATGTGTGTATTGCCTGCATGTAGGTAAGGCACCTGTGTCGTGCAATGCCTGCAGAGGACAGAAGAGGCTGTCGCATCCCCTGGAACTGGAGTTATGGACAGTTGTTAGCTGTCATGTGGGTGCTGGGATTAAACCCGGGTCTTCTATAAGAACAGTCAGTGTTCTTAACCACTGAGCCATTTCTCCAGTCTCTCTATTCCTTTTTTAAAATATTCATTTCATTCAATAACTTATGTAAACTCTAAGCTGTTGCTCTATGTTTATAGCTTTTATAAAATTCGAAGTTAAGGGGCAAAGACCAAAAGAAGGATGCAAAATTTTTGTGTTTTCAGGTAACATGATCTTACAAAAACAGACTTAAATATTCTGCAAAAATACCTTTAAAATAAAGCAACTCAATTAATTTACAAGATAAAAAAATAAAATGCCAAAATCAATGTTATTTCTATACACCAATGAAGAACTAGCCAAAAAGAAATTGTATTTACCATAGCTCCTAAAAATCATAATAAAAGTAATGATACAAGATAAAGATTTCCATGTTGTAAATTATTAAATATTATTAAAGAATTGGTCAAGAAGTAGATGGTGAGAGTGGCTAGACTTCGTGCCATACATGTGTAAAACTTTAAAAAAAATAATTGAATAAATAACCACAAGAAATCCTTAATACTTAAAGCAATCCTAAGCAAAAGGAGTAATGCATAAAACATTTTGTTAACTGGCTTCATAACACATTGCAGTTACTGAGAACAGTGAAAAATACTTTGCCCAATATATAAATCCAGAGAAACTGGAAATTCATATGCAAAAGAAAAAAACTGGAGGGTGAAGAGATGGTTGGAGCTCAAAAATGGCTCAGCAGTTAAGAGCACTGACTTCTCTTGCAGAGGACCCTGATTTGATTCCCAGCACCCATATGGTGGCTAACAACAATTTGTAACTCCAGTTCCAGAGGAATCTGACTCCCTCTTCTGACGTCCATGAGCATTGCACAACATGGGTGCACTTACATACATGCAGGCAGTACAGTCATACACATAAAATAAAAATAATAAATAAAATATTTTTTAAAAAAGAAAAATTGGATGCTTATCTCTTATCATATACAAAAATCTAATGAAAATGGATTAGAGACATAAATTAAGACTTGGAACTATGCAAGCATTTAAGGAAAATAATGTGTATATGACAGCTGTATCAGGAAAGGATTTATGAATTAAACATAATAAGCACACTAAAAAGAGACAAATGTAATTGTACCAAATTGAAAAGCCTATGTACAGCACAGTAAAAACTGAGTACAGAAAAAACCTACAGAATAGAAAAAAATATTTATAATGTGTGCCTGTGAAAACTAGATCATATGAAATGTATAGAACAAGGGAAAAGAGATAAATAATACGTAACGATATGAAACAAATGGAGCAAAATGTATTAGTTCAAAAGCCTACTGAAAAATACAGTCTGTGTATGTGTGTGTGTGTGTGTGTGTGTGTGCGTGTGTGTGTGTGTGTGTAAAGCTGAAGGATGTGTAACAAGAAACAAAGTAGAAAACAGAAGAAACCTACTTCCGTAGCCCTTGATTGACTCCTAGAATTTGAATTTAAAATTCTGTTGCTGAAGACAAGATACACTTCGGACACAGGACATGGAGAAATGGAGCTGGAACTGACATGGACTCTTCCTCCCTGAAGCCTAGCTTGTATGGTATCAAAGTATACTAAGCAAGCCACTAAGTGAGAAAATCAGTCAGTGGTCCAACTCAGCTGTAAAGCCTAATTACCACAACAATGACCAGTGAAGCAAACTATCTCTATTGCTACAGTAGTGACATTTTTATCTTGGGTTAATTCTTGCCCTTTATCCCAAAACAATGAAAGTAGGAATGTGTGTGAGGATATTTTACATACTTAAAGAAGTGCTGCAAACAGCATAGGGTATTCATTGGAAACAAAAAGATACAAAAATTCCATTTGCTTGGCAAACAATAGATGGGATTAAATTCATGACATCTGTGTTTGTGCACATGTTCCTTTGGATCTGGAGTCAAACACCTAAAATTCTCAGGTAAGGTAAGTGTATTGGTTATTTTTCTGTTGCTGTGATAAAACACCACGATCAAGACAAATTACAGAAGTAAGAGTTTATTTGGTTTACGGTTTAAGAGGGATTAGAGTCCATATTGTTGGGGGAAGCATGGCAGGCATAGGAAGCAGAGAGAGAAAAACTGGAAATCCTGCAAAGCTTAAGAACTCTCAAATACTCCCTCCAGTGATGTGCTTCCTCCAGCAAGGCCACACCTCCTAAAACCTTCCAAAATAGTGCTTCCAACTGGAGACAAAATGTTCAAATACTTGAGTGTATGGAAGATCTTAATGTGGCATCACATAGTAAATGCCACAATTGCATATAATTATATATTTATTATAATATAATCTATTTTAGTATTTTATTTATTCATTGAGAATTTTTTAATTTAAATTTTTAATGTTTT
>NW_008331140.1:5156903-5178866 GCF_000622305.1 Nannospalax galili
TTCAATAACAATTTCCGGAGTTAAGATGCATCTCTTTCAAAATTGGCTGTAAATTTTTAGGTTTACAATTGAATTAATACTGTTATACAATATTGTACTCAGTATAAACCCTATAAGACAAAATTAAATGAAGTTTTAGCCTTTAAAAAAGATCTCCATTTCATTATTATAATACAGAGCTTCATACAGAAAAATTCATTTTTAATGCAATTGACATTAAGATGTTTGCACATGCATTTCTAATCTCAATATAATATTCATTGAGAATTTTATGTGATGTTTTTGGTTCACACTCAGACCCCCTCCATCATATCCACTCACATGCTATTATAGCCTCATAACTTCAGGTCCTCTATTATTTTTCATTTTGTAGAGGTCTATTGATACCAACCATTTTTCTTCAAATGTTCCTGGGAACGGTCCTACCCCTTGAAGTTGTTCAACATACCAGGCATCAACACACTTAAAGAAAATAGACTCTCTCCCTCACTCAGCAGCAATCAATTGACAATAGGTACTCAGCTAAGACTGGGGATTCTTAACCACCTGTCACATTCATTTTTTTTTTTTTCAATGGCATGGGTTTGCATAGGTCTGGTGCACGCTGTCACAATTGTTATAGATTTACAAGCCTATTACCATGTAGTGTCCAGTAGTGTCCAGACAACACAGTTTCCTTGTATTCATCTACCACATCTAGATCTCATAATATTTCTGCCTCTCTTCTGCAATAATACCTGAGACTTGTAAAATACATAAGACACATATAAGGCTGAACAGTACACAATCTCTTATTCTCTGCACTTTGGTCAGATGTGGGCCTCTGTCTAATCAACAACTTATTCATGAAGAAGCTTCTCCATTGTCATGAAAATCAGGAATGAGACAAGGCTGTCCACACACCACACTCTTTTTCATTATAATGCTTGAAAACCTAGCTATAGGAATAAGACAAGTGAGTTAAATAAAGGGACAATAAATTAAAAAGATGTTAAATTATTCTTATTTGTGGATGACATGATTTTTTAAAATATTTATTGAATTTTCATTTCATACAGAAAATCATCTTTATACTCCCTTCTGCTTTGGCACCCTCCCATAGCCCTCCACTGGAGTTCATCCATTCTGTCATTTGTGCTAATGCCTAGTATGAAAAGTTAGTATTCCAGATGTCCCTCAGTGCAAGTTCATCCACCAGGGTTTAGTCAGCCTATCTAGAGTATCTCCCTTCAAGAAGATCAGCTCTTTCTCACCCAGCAGTAATCAGTTGACAATAATTATTTGACTAAGATTGGGATCTGATGTTCATTTCCATAGTTCTGTGCTGAGTTTTTTTCTGCCTAAGTTTGCATGGGTCTGGTCATACTGACACCATTGCCATAGGTTTGTATGAGAAGGGTCCCAGGTACCTGTAGGACCATTTCAGTATGATCATACACCTCCTCCCTGGCTCCTGCAACCTTTCCACCCCCTCTTCCACAATGTTCCCTGAGCCCTGATGGGTAGACCTCAATATAGGAGTCCTGTCCAAGGACCCAAACTCTGCAGGCTCATTCTCTGCATTTTGGCCATTTATGACCTTTTACATCCCTGACCCTCTGTTGCATTTTCATGCTTCATTGATGAGAACTGAAAGATACATTAGTGTTCTTCATTTCTTGTTCTATGTTCCATGATCTTTAGGTGTAGAGGTTGAATCCTAGATGTACAACTTAGGCTTGGGCAATTCACAGAGAATCTTTGTGTGTGACCAGTCGTGTGCTACTTTGACAGGTGGTGACCAGGATATTTATCCATAAATTTAAGGATCCATATTTTGCACATAGTAAGAAATTACATTTGCCCAGGGATATGACGACCTTGGAGTTTTCTTTAAGACCTATGACCTCTCCAGCTATATGTATTTAGCTAGGTTTAGAGTACCAGACATGAGTTTCCAAGATAAAAGTGCCACTACTGCCCCAATGACTTTTGCTGTGCTGGACATTGATGTAGTTTTTAGGCCTTAAAGTTAGAGTTGGACCATTGATTGAGGTTCTCCCTTAACTGCTTGCATAATACTCTCCAGAGGTATGAGAGCTAGCCTTCAGGGGAGGTGGTTTCCAGATGAGTTCTAGCTCCATTGCTCCAAATCCTGTGTCCATGTATGTCCTGTCTTTAGCAATAGGATCTTGCCATCAAATTCTTGGAGGCAATCATGGACTCTGGCAATAGGCTGTGTAATTTTGGCAGTCTATTGGTCTACACTGCCCAACAACTCAAAGGAAGGTTTCTAATATCTGGCACTGTTTCTTGTTATGTAGTCTTCAGCTATACTCATAGACTCATGTAGAGATATTGTATGTGTAATTTTTCAGTATTAGTCCAAAAACCTACTGATAGATGACATGATCGTATATGTAACAGATCCCAAAAATTCTACCAGAAAACTTGTAGAAACGACTAAAACTTTCAGTAAAGTGGAAAAATACAACATCCATTTACAAAAATCATTAGCATTGTATTTTATTTGGTTTGGCTTAAGAGACAGGGTCTCCCTGGACACCCAGCAGACGTGGAACACACTAGAGAAACAAGGCTGAATATAATCTCATAGAGATCCACCTGCCTCTGCTTCCTTAGTTCCATAATTAAAGGAGTGTGCTATCACACCTGGCACTAGCACCTTTATATACTAATAACAAGCAGAAAGAGAAAGAGATCATAAAAGTACTTCCATTCACAACAGCCTCAAAAACACCTATGAAGAAATCAATCAATGCTAGTAAAGATCTCTAAAACAGAAACTTAAAATTTTTGAAGACAGAGATTAAAGAAAATATGAGAAGACCGAAAGACCTCCCATATTCATTGACTACTAGATTCAGTATTGTAAAAATGACCATCCTATTGGGTGGATCTTTTGGATGCAAATACAAAAGAGATTTGTAGGTTCAATGCAATCCTAAACAAATTACATGGTACTTTTCGCAAAAATAGAAAAAAGTCGTCTGAAAATACAAATGGAACAATAGAGTCTCAGAGAGTTAAAGAAATCCTGAACAAAAGGAACAATTACCACACCAGATTTCAAACAATATTACAAAGTTAAAGTCATAAAACAGCATGACACTGACACAAAAACAGATATAGATTTGTGGAATAAAATAGAAAACCTACATATAATAAAATACAAAGTGGAAGAAAGATGTAATAATCTTCAACAAATGGCACTGTGAAAACACGATCTACACGTGTAAAAATGAAATTAAGCCTGTGTCATTCACTCTGTACAAAAAATCATCCCAAAATGCATCAAAGACCTCAATGTGAAACATGAAATGCTAAAAGTGTAGAAAGAAAGCTTTCGCTGTACCCTACAAGATATAGGTACAGGAAAGGACTTTCTAAACCATACTTCAGTCACTCAGGAAATAAGATTGACAATTGACAAATGGGATCTTATTAAACAGAAAACCTTCTGAACAACAAAGGAAACAACCAATCAAGTGAAGAGAAAACCTCTACAGAGTGGGAGAAAAATCTTTAACAGCTATACATCCAATAAAGGATTAATATCCAGAATATGCTATGAATTAAAAAAAGAAAACAATCAAAAAACAAATAACCCCATTAAAAATGGGGTACAAAGCACAAGTCCCATGCAAGCTCAAACCAGACAAAATACCAGCATAGACTTGGGGGAGTGGGTAAGAAATCCTAATCTGACCTAAGAAACTTTTGACAACAAATACCTGCTAGGAAGCAGAGAGCTAATATCTTCAAGGAATGGAACTCTTTGCAGGTTAACCAGGTTCCAGTTCATGGACTCATACTGAAGGATGTTTGGGAAAACAAATTAGACTCTACATGTCTTTATATATAGAGAGAGTACATTAAAGTGGGGATGATGCTGTAAGTGGAGGTTCAAATAAAGGAAAGGATTTAAATATCAACAAATTATCTTGAATTAAATCACAAAAAATTCCCCCCCCCAAAAAATACCAGCTACATATCAGCAAAGAGAGTTCTCAAAAGAAGAAATAAAAATGGCTGAGGAAGTTCCCATTGCCTCTCCTTGGGCCTTGACCCTTTCCTGCTGAAGGAAAGTGCCTGACTAGGTGGGGTGAGTTAGCCAGATCTTGCTGTAACCTGAAGTTCTTTGACAGCTATGACAGAAGCTATAGTCCCACCTCCTTCCCACACTCTGCAGAAGGTGTCAAGCAGGCAGAAGCCCATTATCTCTCCCACCCAATCAGCTGACCTTAGCTGCATGAAGCAGAAGGGCTAAGGATATATAAGCCAAAAAACTATGAGGCAGGTCTCTTGCAATTTTGTGTGGCTGTGGGGAAACCACAGGATTTATGTTTGGGTGTGGACTTTCCAGCAAAGCTTCAAATGGGGGGGGGCAATCTTCTGTAAGTATACCAACACCCCAAGTTCAGCAAGTCCAATAAATTTGTTAGGATTTTCCAAAGGGTGGTTTTGGAGAATTTTTACCTTGGGTTGTCATAAGGACAATGGGGTGAGGGAACTGGACACCATGTGCTCCTTCCAGCAGAGAATTTGACTTTACACAGCTCTGCCCACACCCCTGCTTTGGAACCATCCCAGACCTAGACAGAAGAAAATTTTTTAACAAAATCAATGAAGAAATTTCTCAAATCTAGGGAAAGCAATACCTATCAAGGTACAAGAGGCATACAGAACACCAAGTAGATAGGAATAGAAAGGAAACTCTTCACATAGTAATGAAATTCATCATCTAGTGGTCCAAACATTAAGGGTATAGAACAAAGAGAAGCTATTGAAAGTTGTGAGAAAGACAGCTGACTTTTCAGTGGAGGCTTTGAAAAACCAGAAGCATTTGTATTAATTTCATACAAGTCATGAAAGAACACATAGTCCAGTCCAGACTAATAAACCCAGCAAAAATACCATTTTCTCATCTTTTTGAAACAGTGTTTCTCTGTAGCCCCAGCTGGTCTATAACATGCTATATAGACCAGGCTAACCTTGAATTCATGGATATCGGCCTGCCTGTTCTTCCTGAGTGCTGTGATTAAAGGCATGTGTTGCCATGCCCAGCAAAAGTATTATTTATAATTGAAGAAGAATGAAAAACATTCCAAGACAAAAATATATTTGAAGAATTTATGTTCATAAAACCAGAACTACAGAGTGTAATTGATGGAATACTTTGGCTAGACAAGAATATGAAACAATTTCAAAAGGGTACAAAGAATAATTAAATTATTCCAGAACAGTCAACCAAGATAGATTTTATAAACAGTAGTACAGCACCAGCATAACAAATTTAATAAATATTATTCAATAATAACTGTCAATATTAATGGTTTCCACTCCTCAGTGAAAAGATACAGACTAAGTGAATGAATTAGAACAGGATTCAAAGCTATATCTCTGCTGCCTAGATTTCATAGTGTTGGAAGGTTCTATGCATACCATTGGAAGGAAAAAAAAAATAATCATCAACCTCACCCAACTGTCAATCCTGTGGACTACAAAAACTGGTCTGACAAGGTGTGCCCAACTGTGCAGTAGTGGCACAAACATTATGGGAGTAACCAAATATATTATCATTTGCTTTAAGGTCTTTTTCAACGATGAAGCCCATACCTGACATTGGCATCAGGTCTAGGAGCTTGAGGATGAACAGATAACAGGGTATAGCAGAAATCCTAATACTAGTTTTCCAATAGTTACAGTGTTAAATTGACTCCTAATGGCATATACCCATAGATTAATGCATCTTTCAACTCTAACCACAGAAGCTTCCTTATACACTAAATGGTGATTAACACAGAAACCCACAACTGGCCCACGTGCAGAGAACAGGAGACTGCAAATGTTTATCCCTGATTAGGACACCTATAACAAACTTTGGCCTCTAAAAACTCAGGAGGAGTAGGGGGCAGAAAGATTGTAAGAACCAGACATGGAGGGAACCACAAGTAAATAGGGATTTCCCAACAGCTGATCACTTAGTCATATGAACGTGCAGCAATGGTTACAGAATGCATGAGTTCTGTGAAAGCTCCAGTCAGACAAATTCCCAGCTTAGATGTGATGATTTAAATGAGAATGTCCCCCATAGACTCCAAGTATTCAGACATTTTGTCCCCATTTGGTGACACTGTTTTGGGACGTCTTAGAAGGTGTGGTCATGAAGGAAGAACCACATCACTAGAGGCTGACATAGAGAGTTCTTAAGACTTGCAGGATCTCCAGTCACTCTTTTCTTCCTGTGCCTGCTTGAAGATGTGAGAGCTTAGCTTCTGCTCCTATGTCAGTCAATTCTGCCACCATGTCTCCCTGCCATCATGGACTCCTGCTCTTTTGAACTGCAAGCTAAATAAACTCTTCCTTTTATAAGTTCCCTTGGTCATGGTGTTTATATCACAGCAATAGAAAAGTAACTGGTTCAATATATGTGAGGTATTGTGTAAGAAACCTCTACCATACCTAAGGAACTATTAGCAGGGGATGTCTGCTGGGAGGCAGAGAGTTATTGTCTTCCAAGGAAGAGACTCTTGGTAGGTTAACCACGCTCCAGTGGATGGATATTTGGATTCACTCTGAAGAACATTTGGGGCACAAATTAGACCTTTAACTTTGGGGGGGGGAGGCAATAAAAGAAGGTCTGGTTTTTAAAAAGTCAATTACCTTTTTATTAGGAATTACAAGATAGAGGAAAAGTACAATGTTAAGTACTCTATTTCCCATTTAATACTGAAAAGGCAAAGATGTGCTTTTATGTGGTCTAAATGTTGAATTATTAGAAAGGAAGGGAAAATTTATGCCTTCATCAAAAAGTTTCCATGATTTTAAAAAAATTTTAATGTGAACAATAACATTCAACTCTTTTAAGTTTTAAAGATCCATAAGTTATGAAAACATAAAATTTGGCTCACATGGACATAAAAGAAATATTGATCAAACAAAATTATATAAAAATTACATTCTTCTCATTGAGCATGTTTCATATGTACAAATAATGTTAGAAATCTTATTTAAGGCCACAGAACAAAAGGAATGTGCTGTCTTCCTTGGAAGCATTCATATTTATTTTTCACTATTATTTAATTTCGGTCACATCCACTGTATTACTAATATTAAAGTATTGAAATTTCTTCATGTGATATCACTTTTGATCTTTTGATATAACCTAATATGGCATTAATGTGCACAAATGGAAAAGATTTATCACTTAATCATATAAATTAGAGATGAAAGACATATTGGTCATCTTGTGCAGCTTCTGTTATTTCTAAATATATACCTTGTTGATTTGGTTTTATGCTAAAGGCTTAAGTAACTTCTATTGAAACAATAGTAAATCTTATTTTAAATTCATGATTTTCAGATTATTTTATGCATTATTAGAATTTTCCTAGCAGACGTGTACATGTTATATTTTATCTACAAGAAAGTACTGAGCATGGGTTACAAGTTATTTCAAAGCCAACTAAATCTGGACAAAGTAAAACCGTTAAAAGGAAAAGAGTGTGGCATAATTTCATTTGGTGTGACTCTTAAGCCTAATAATCATCATACTTTTTTCATTAATGTCTAGACGATATTTTTTTTGCAGCATATTAACAACCAAAACCTCAATAGTTGTTTAATTTCTCTCTTACATTCTTTTTTGTCAATTAACATTTTATTTGCACCTGCCCACCCCAGAAAACTGAAAGTCAGCAAGCACTGCATTTTCATTGTGACAAATATTAGACACTGATTGCAATACAAATTACTTATAAATATAGTCAACAAGAAAAATCTAGATAGTCATATGTACATGTATGTCCATTAAATTCAACATTCAAAAGGAGCCCAGATAAATTTTATATTGTATAATGCTAGGTAGGTCTTTAACATTGAAGAAAAAAGAACTCAAATAAGAAATGAATGAGGAGTTCACATATGAATATATTTACTTAAAAATAGAGTTAAGAATTTCAGAAGGAAAAGAAATAGTGAGGTTTAAGAAACTATATGTGAACATGTGAAATACTGAAACTAAGCTATAAGGTTTTTATTAATATTATGTATGTTCTGGCATAATAATGATGATAATAAATTGTACATTTTCCTTACAAATTACTTTACTTTCAAATATTCATTCTTCATGATAGATGCACATCAAAAATAAGTGTTTTAGCAGTTGGGCTTTTAAATAATAAATATAGTGCTTATTTCCTTGCCTGATGCAGCTTGATGTTTCCATATTTTGTGCACTGAAAAGTATGAAACATATTCTTATGACAGAAGATTCAAAGTTTTGTTTCAAAACCTGGCAACAAAATAAGCCCAAAACTTCAGTATATTCCTAAATCCTTTTCATTTTAATATGGTTGAAGTTAAGGTAGTAATTTCAGAGATTTTTCCCTTGAGTCACATAGTTCTTTTCATATGTAATTATTTTATGAGTGCGTTAGATAATGCCTTGTTTCCCACAGCTGTACACACTTCTATAAATCATTAATGAGGCAGTTAAGTGAAACAAAACTATAAAAGATTTGCATTACAAAGAAGAATTCTATTTTGACTTCTAGCTATTTACAATTAATTTTTCCTTTTGGAATAATAATTGCAAGTGATTTAACTTTTTGTCCCAAGGAAATTAGATGTTGCTAATTCTTCAGAAGTTTTCTTTTTTTTCTTTCTATCTCTATGTAGAGAGTCTCAGTTAGTGACCATGATGAACCCTTACTGTCCCGACCCGCGAGACAGTCAACGTGGGTTTCTGGAGGGAGGAGAGGGGACGGAAAGGGACAAGAGATGCGAAGAATGGAGACAAGACAGGCTTTCTGATCAAGTCTCATTTAATGAACATTCACACAAAGTTTTTATAGGGAGGAGAGGGGGAAGTTGGCAAGGAGAATTCCATTGAAGTAGAGCAATTCAATTAACAGAACGAATATCACAATAACACCACACCAATTGATCACAGAGTAAATTCCATAGTAACATCACAATTCTATATAGCAAGTTATAAATCAATTAAGAGGTTACACTTGTATGATTACAGAGTAATGCAAAAGTTTCTTAGGCAGTTCATGAGAAATGAGGGAGTCTCTCAAGCGCGTTAAGTGCCCAGGTTAGAACAACATGCCCGTGAGAGGCTCCCAAGTATAGTCATCTGGTTAATCTCAAACCAGGCCAGCCTTGATGTCTGAAAAACAGCTTTGCCAGGAATCAGGTCTTGCTATTTCCTGGGGTAGGGGCCTACGGCTCCCGACACCTTACCAATCCCAGTCCTTCTCTCTGGTCTCTTTCACCTAAAAGGGCAGAGATAACTGGGAGAGAGTCCAGAAATGAAAGGAAACTACAACTTTATGCAAATGACATGAGGAAAATGGAATGAATGAAGTGCATATTTTTTGTCTATATTTATTTTGTATGTTTTTGAAGGAATATACTTTTCATTGTTTGATATTTTATAATATTTCAGTGCATTGGATTGTTATTTTTTTTTTTTTAACTTTTACAGAAACTTTCTAGAAAATTTCATACGTGCATATAAGGTGTTTTGATCAAATCCATGCCCACTCCCTCCCTTACAACACCTCCCGTATCTCCCCATCAATTTTTTCTGTTTCTTATTTTCTTCTTTCATTCATTCATTTTTATGGGGCTTTTGGATATTCTAATATTTCCCCCTCTGAAGAGGTAACTCTAAAATCTTTTTAGGATTAGATATAAGCTCCCAAATACTTTTGACATTTTTGTATGTTGCTAACAGTCCCAAGGACATTTTGACTTTTAGCCAATAGACTGGCTACTTTTCTTTGGAGTCTTTTCACCCTAGCTGCCTAGCCAGTTCCTACCTCCTATTCTTATCACCCCATCCTCTGAAGGGGTTACCAAATTGCCAATAGGGAATACGGATGCAAACTGCTCTGTCTTCTTCTATGCTGAACAGGGACACAGGGTGAGGCAATATAAGTACCCCTTCAGTGAGTCTACCTAAAAGACTCCCAAATTGCATAACTATTATCTCTAAGGGGAAAAGAAAGTCCTTGAATTGTGAATAGGAGATGTGAAGGAGAAGTAAAGGCAAGAGTAACTAGCATTACAAGTTCTAGACAGAGAACTAAAAAAAAAAAAAAATGTCAGAACAGGTCAATTTTCAAATGTTCATATGGGTGTCCATTGGAATTTCTTGATAAAGGCTTCCAAAAGCATCCCTCTACTGGGTTCCTCCTCATTTTTCTTTTGTCTTCCAAGACTGTACTCTAGAATGATGGGCTCAGGATTTGTTTTCAGGTATTTTGATAGTTGTTGGAATAGTTGAAATCAGTGTCAGTTCCCTCTCAACGGCTTCTAAATAGGGGGAGAAAGCAAATATATCCATCATTTTAGAACAATAGCTTGTTGTCTCCCTTAGCTACAGGTGGGCATTATAGTACTAGAAACAAGGATTTCAAGTCTTACATCTGAGCAGCACTTTCTGGTTAGGAATAAAATAATCAATGAGAAATAATTGTCTAAATAACTTTATATATAGACTTAATCCTAATGTCTGGGAAGCGTATTCCCTTGAACTCTTAAAGAAGTACACTGATGACTTTAATCTTTGGTTAGACTTTCCTTTTGGGTGTTTAAGACCATATAGTTGGCCCAAATAAATCAATTTATATTTAAACATAAGGTCATTGGAAGATGTGTTCCTCATGGGTCAGATAGGCTTGGGAGAAACTCTTGGATCCTTTCTTTTACCAGTTCCATACATGTGAAGATAAGTCAAAGGTCCTGTTCGACCATGCCTGGCTTCACTTGGAAGCATGAATGAGATGTTTCCTCTAAACTGACCCTCCTCTTTGTAGACCGGACACTGGGTCAAGTCTATCTGGTGGGGTCTCCATGGCCTCCCTGAACAAGAGGACAGGTGACTCACCACAGTTACAGGACATTTTGAGAGATGTTCCATAGTCTCCTGGAACTTGGTTGACTTTGGAACGCAAGGGGCAAAAACTGTCTTTTAAGTCCCTCTGACCACATTAGTATAGGCCTTAAAGTATGGCTGTTAAACATCCAATAATGTTAGTTCCACCAGTCTGATACTTTTAAATATCATGTGCTATGTAGATAAGGCTTGGGTAAAGAACCAAATATTCTCAGATAAATACTGACTGGATTTATATTTTGTTCCTTAAACTAGTTGGCTAAACTATTACCATAGAAATTTTAAGATTATATGTATATTATTTTTGTCTCATCCTTTATATATAAAAAACCTAAAGAAACCTTCATCACTTTCTTGGGCTTTCTCATTTTTTTCTATTTTGGAAAATACCTCCATTCCCATATCCATTTAACATCTTTTACATTCTCATGTTCTTTTAAAAAAATAATTATAAGACATTAACAAATAAATTTTCCTTTGGTTGTGAAACTTCTTTTCCTGGGGATGCTTATTCCCTTTTAAGGGTCTAGTGTCAAGCCAAAGTTTCATTAAAGTTTTACTTGGGGAATAACTGAGGGGTTGCTGAGGTGTATGTATGACCTGAGGGGATGCGCACTGGATAGCCTTTACCCAGCATGGGTCATGCCTTCTTTTCCTAACCTTCCCCAGATTGTATACTTTAGCCCTCCCCAAATCCAGGAGGCCATGTGTGATTAGGGTCAAATTAAAGAATTTTATTTAAGCTTTGTGAATTTCATCTAATATATTTTGAACATAATTAGTTCCCTTGATTAATACAAACCTCCCATACCCCCCAGAGTTCATGCATTCTATCATATATGTTAACCTTATCAAGCCATGCTTGTGTCCCTAAATGTCCCTTGGTGTGAGCCCCACTGGACTGGAGCCGGGTCAATATATTTAGATTCGCTCCCTTAAAGGAAACCAACAATCTTCCTACCAGCATGCATCGGCTTTCAATAGTTCCTCAAATAATGTTGAGGCTTATTAGCCATTTCCCCACTTCTATGCTGTTTTTGTGGGGTTTTGTTTTGTTTTGTTTTGTTTTGAGCTTGCATGGATCTTGCACATGTTGTCATCATTGCTGTAAGTTCATATGAGCAAATTTCCAACCACCTGGAAAATTCTACTTTCTTGTGGTCATTCATCACCCTTAGATCTTACAGATTTTTTGCCCCCTGATTGCAATTGTTTCTCAGTCTTGGGTAACAGAAATTTAATATAAGATTCCTGCCCAGGTACAAGCACTTTGCAGTCTGTTACTCTCTGCCCTTTTGCCCGTTGTTCCTTTCTGGGTTAATCACTATCTGTTGCATGAGGAAACTTTGCTGGTGAGAATTGAGAGATGCATTACTGTTCTTTCTGCCTCCTGTTTCTCTATGTTCCCTGAAACTTAGATGAAGAGATTGTAATGCAGATGTGTCACTTTGGCATAGGTATTCAAGAGACACTTATTGTCTGCATTTGACCAGCTATAGAACTGAGTGGTAGTCTCCATCTATTGAAAAAGCTTTTTTGGTTATTGCTGAGAGGTAAACTTTTCTGAAAAATTACCAGACCTTGGAAGAAGATTTACAGCCAATGTTACTTGTATTCTTTTTTAAAAAAGGTAGAACTAGGAGAACTATCAAACTTCTATGAAGCCAGTATTAATCTAATAGCAAAACCAGGTAAATGAAATGGAAAAAGAAAGCAATAGGCCTATATCCCTAATGAACATAAATACATGTTGTGCAATGATAACCACCATGTGGGTGCCAAGAGGGATACAAATTAAGAAATTATGTTGGTGTGGCAATATGACAAAAGTAGGTTTTTCTCTAGGATCTGTAACATTTCCATGCTTGTATACTTGGCCATGTTTACAGTGCCTCACAAGAGGATCCTCCCATTCAGAAGACTTTAGATCCAACTAGACAGTTCTTGATGACCCAGAAGACAAGAGTGCCTACAGGTTTCTGAGACAGTCATTGCTGTGTTTAGTCGGCTTTACAGCTTGAAAGGACCATTAATTGGTTTTCTCCCTTGGCATTTTGCATAGTATCCTGTGATATCATCAGTGCTACTCTTCATTTAGGAGGTGTTCAGGTCAGTTCCAGCTCCATTGCTACAAGTCTTATGTCTGACTTGTATCCTGTCATCAGCAAAAGAGACTTACTTTCAAGATTTGGGAAGCAATCAAGAGTAGTGTCAATTTCTTGTGTTTGTTTTTTAGTCTCTTGGACTACACTGACCAATGACTGGCATTGTCTTTTCTTTTTTATAGACTTCTGCTATACACATGCACACACACAAACACATAGACACACACATGGAAAATTTTGTCAACTTGACACACACCTGCATTGAGTGAGCCTCAACTTGGGAATTTCCTCAATTGGACTGGCCTGTAGTCATGTCTGTGAGTGATTTTCTTGATTGTTTAGTGATGTGGGAGGACACAGACCATTGTGGGTATTGCTAACTCTAGGCTGGTTGTCCTGTATTGTGTAAGACAGGAGGCTTTGTGTGTGTGTGTGTGTGTGTGTGTGTGTGTGTGTGTGTGTGTTTGTATTTGTCAATTGGCTTTTGGAACTAATACATTAAACTCATGTTTTTCATACAACCTAAATATTGTTTATCTTTCCTCTCTCTCCACATGTATTCCTTCCCCTCTTCCCACCCCTGAAAAAGCACTCCCATTTTCTCCCATTATCTCCTTTATAAAACCTGTCTCCACCTATCCCAATCTCTTTAGTTTCTTCTTCCCTTTTACCGACCATAGTTATTTCTATTTGCTTCGCTTCTGTTGTTACAAGAAAATATATATTCACATGTGAGATGTTTACACTAAGATTCATAAATGAGGGGGAACATTTATCATTTGTTTTTCTGCATCTTTATTACTTCATTTAGTATAATAGTTTCTAGTTCCTTGCAGTTACCTGAAAATTTCATGATTTTGTCTTTCTTTACCACTGAGTAGAAGTCCATTGTGTAAATGTACCATATTTTTGTTATCCCTTCATCAGTTGATGGACACATTCATGTTGTTTCCATTGCTTAGCTATTGTGAAAAGAGCAACACAAACATGATTGTGAAAATGTCTCTGCAGGAGCATGGGTATTTTGAAAATATCCCAAGGAATGATAGAACAAGAACATATACATTTATTTTCACTTTTTAAAATATTTTATTATTTTTATTTTATGTGTATGTGTGTATTTCCTGCATGTAGGTAAGTGCACCCATGTCCTGCAATGCCTGTGGAGGACAGAAGAAGCCATCGGATCCCCTGGAACTGGAGTTACGGACAGTTGTTAGCTGCCATGTGGGTGCTGGGATTCAAATCCGGATCTTCTGCAAGAACAACCAGTGCTCTTAACCTCTGAGCCATCTCTCCAGCCCCCATTTTCACTTTTTAAGAAGTTCTCCACAATGATTTGAGGAATGGCTGCACCAATTTGCAAATCCACCAGAGAAAGGGGTTCCCCTTTCTCTTCATCAACACCCACATTTGATATCATTTGTTCTTTTAATCTTAGCTATTCTGACTGGGATAAGATGAAATATTCTTTTTAATTTATCAAATTTTTGAAATTTCATATAATATAATTTGATGGTATTTATATCCCCTTCCTTATCCAAACCTCTCCTTACTTCCGCCTCCCAAACTAGTGTATGCTACTAAAACACAATATAGCTTGAGGAGACTCATTTGTGACTCCCAAGTGTCCTTCAGTCTGGGTCAGTTCACAAGAACCTGGGAAACCTACTAAGAGTACCATTCCTCTAATAAATTTTTTCCCCACTCCTAGCAGTCATCAGTTTCCAAGATTCTTAAGTTAGCTTATGATTTCTTACCCACTTCCCAATGTCTATGCTTGAATTTTCTCTCTGGTTTGAATTTTCATGGGACATGTGTGGGCTGTCACCATAGTTGTGAGTTCATATTCCTAACTGATTAACTGTTTAGAAAACTCTGTTTCATTGTGGTCATCCAACACATCTGACTTTTACAATCTTTCCAGTTCCTCTTCTGTAGTGATTCTTGTGCTTTGGTAGGCAGAAGTTTGAAATAGGTGTCTTGTTTAGTGATAAGCACTCTGAAGTTTGTTCTCTGCTCATTGGCCAGTTGTGCTTTTTTGTGTTAATCATGATCTTCTGTAAATGGAATCTTCTCTGGTGAGAACTGAAAGATGCATTCGTCTTATGTGCAGAAGTTGTATTGAAAATGTGTCACTTAGGGCTAAGAATCTCACTGGCATTTATTCTCTGTGTTTGAGAATTTGGGTAACTGTACATAGTCTCCATTTTTTGAAAATAGAAGCTTCTTTGAAGAGTGATGAGAGGTACACTTCTCTGTAAATATGAGGGTACACAGTTAGAAAATAGTAAGAAATAATGTTGGTCTAGCAATGTGGTAAAAATAGGATTTTTTCGAGGATTCAGGACCATTCCAGCCATGTGTAATTGACTATGTTTACAGTACCACACCAATGATGATAGTTTCCTGGGAAACTTATTACTGTTTATTAGACTTTACAGCAGGGTAGGACCATTTATTTGTTTTCTTCTTTAGCAGCTTCAAGTATTCTCTGATAATATGCATGCCAGTCTTCATGGAGGAGGTTTCCAGGCTAGTTCCAATTTCATTATTCCAAGTACTGTTTCTGAACTATGACCTGTATTGCCTTCAATACAGGCAATAGCCTCTATTCTTTTGGTAGTCTCTTGGACTACACTGAAAAACAATTCCAAGGGAGTTCCTTGTTAGTTGTTGTCGTTGTTGTCATACAGCCTTCACCTGTACACTTGTACTTCATGTATCTAACATATGTGTATTTTTTCAGTACAACTTTGAACTAATACATTTCCCTCTGGTTTTTCACACACTTTAAGCATTATTTATCTCTTCTCTCACTGCACCTGTATAACCCTCCCTATTTTACCCCCAGAGAAAAGACTCTCTCTTCCCTGATTTGCCCCATTTCCATTTGACTCCTACTGTCTTCCTTTCTCAAGCTCTTTTTTCCATGGTTCTTTTCCATTTTCCTGGGTCGTACAGTTATATCAGGACACATGCCTATATTTAAGGATTTGGAATTAAGATGCACAAATGAGATGGAACACACATGATTTGTTTTTTATGAGCCTGAGTTACTTCACTTCGTATAATATTTTTTATTCCATCCATTTACCTGCGAATTTCATGATTTTGGTGTTCTTTACTGCTGAATAGAAATCCATTATGCAAATATACCTCATTTTCATTATCCATATATCAGATGATGGATATTTAGGTTGTTTCCATTTCTTAGCTATTGTGAAGATAGCAGCAACAAACATGACTGTGCAAAATGTCTATGTTTTATGTGTATGAGTACATTGTTTACATGTATGTAAATGTACCCATGTGGTATAATGCCTTTAGAGTTCAGAAGAGGGCATCGAATTCCCCTGCAACTGGAGTTACAATCATTATCCGGTGTGTGGGTGCTGGGAATCTAACCTGGGTCCTTTGTGAGAGTGGCCAGTGGTTTTAACTGCAACGATCTATCTAGCCCCTTCTTTTAGTTTTAAAGAGTTCTCCATGATAATTTCCAAAGTAGTTGCACCAATCTGCACACACTAACAGTGGGTGAGGTTCTGTTTTCCGGACATCTTCATCCACCATTTGGTGTCTTTTACTCTCTTGATCTTGGCCATTCTGACTGGAGTTTAATGAACTCTTAAAGCAGTTTTGATTTCAATCTCCCTAAATACTAAGAACATTGAAAATTTTTAGGGTGTTAGGTAGTCATTTTATTTCTTCTTTTGAGGGCTTTCTGATCAGATCCAGAACACATTTTTAAATTGGATCATTGTTTTTCTTGATTCTTTGTTTTATGAGTTCTTTGTATGTTCTTGCTATCAATCCATTGTCTGATGTATAGCTGGAGAAAATTTTCTCCCACTCTGTTTGCTTTGTTGAATAGAAGCTTTTTAGTTTAATGAGCTCTCATTTGTTCATTGTTGACCTTAATTTCCGCGTTACTGATGTCCCATTTAGAAAGTTCTTTCCTGCACCTGTATAGAGTAGGATATTGTTTTTATTTACTCCTGACAGTTTTAATGTTGCAGGTTTTACATTGAAGTATTTGATCCATTTGGAATTGAGTTTTTTTATGCAGGGTCTAATTTGAATCCTATATACATGGAGGTCCTGGTTTACCAGCACCATTCTTTGAAGATGCTGTCTTTTCTTCACTGTCTGTTCTTAATACTTTGTCTAATACTAGGTGCACGAAATTATGCGCACTCATATTTTTGTCTTCAATTCTGATCAGTTGTTCTGAAACTCTGTTTTAGTGCCAATAACAAGCTGTTTTATGTATATTTTGTGCATTTCACATAGTAGATCTTAATCAAATTTAGACCCTTCCCCTGTGTGTATCTCCCCATAGACCCCCAAGGGATTTCATGCATTCTGGCCTATTTTCTTTCTTCCATTTCATTTACCTGGTTTTGCTACTAGATTAATACTGGTTTCATAGAAGTTCTCCTTTTTCTACATTTTTAATAATATAAATAGCATTGGCTGTAAATCTTCTTGCAAGGTCTGGTAAAATTAAGTTTTGACTCCAAAGGGGCCTGGACTTTTCTTAGTCGGGAAGCATTTTATTACTGTTTTGATTTCCATATATGTTATGGGTCTACTTAAGCTTTGGATCTTTTTTTTTTTTTTGGTTTAACTTTGGTGGTTCCATTGATTTTAGAAATTTATTTCAGATTTTCTAATTTAATACAGTATCAGTTTTTAAAAATATTTATTATTTTTATTTTATATGTATGAGTGCATTGCCTGAATGTGTGTAAGTGTGCCCATGTTATGCAATGCTAACCATCATGTGGGTGCTGGGAATTGAATCTAGGTCCTCTGTCTATAAGAGCAGCCAGTGCTCTTGAGTGCTGAGTCATCTCTTCAGTCCCTACAGTGTCAGTTTTTAAAGTACTTCCTTAGAATGTTCTGGATCTTTTTGGTGTCTGTGTGATAATTCCCACTTCAAGTCTAATTTTCTAGGTTTTGATTTACTCTTTTTTTTAGTTAGCTAAGCTAAGAGTCTATCCTGTTCATCCTTTCAGAAATCAGCTCTGTATTAACTGATTCTTTGTATTGTTTTCTTTGTTTCAATTTCATTAATTTCTGCTCTAATTTTTGCTATTTCTTCTTGCCTGCTTGGTTTGGGTTTGGTTTGTTCTTGTCTTTCCAGATTATTAATTTGTATGAGTGAATTGTTTATTTGTGCTCATTCTGGTTTTTTAATGTATGGCCATAGGGTTATAAACTTCCCTCGTAGGACTTCTTTAATATGTTCCAGAATTTGTGTTGTGTTATCATTTTCATTTATTTCAGGAATAATTTGATTTACTTCTTGATATCTTCCTTGGCCCATTCACATTCAGGAGTGTATACTTTAATCTCCACGAATACGTATATTTACTAGGGTTTCCTTGCTGTTAGTTTTAAGCTTCATTGCATTGTAGCTCAATAGAATTCATGGACTTGTTTCATTTTTTTGTATTTGGTGAAGTTTATTTGTACTTCAGTAAGCGATCTATTTCAAAGAAACTTCCACAGACTGCTGAATAGAATTTGTATTTTTTTGGTGATTTGTTGGAATATATTCAAGATGTCTACAATGTTCATTTAATGTAAGATATTAATTAATTTGGATGGTTCTCTAATTATTCTTTGTCTGGTTGATATGTCTGTAGTAGAGAGTTGGGTATTGAAGTAGCCTGCTGTTAAAGATTTGGGGTTAATATGTGTCTGGAAGTCTAGTAGTACTTTTTAAATAGATTGCACCAGAGGTTGGTGCATGGACATTCATGACTGTAATGTCTTTTTGGTCAATTGAGCCCTTGATCAGAATGAAGTGACCTTCTTTATCTCTTTTGATTGGTTTTAATATGAAACCTACTTTGTCTGATAGAAGAATCACAATGCCTGTTTGTTTCTTTCTGCCACATTCTTGGAGCATTTTTTTCCGTTCTTTCACCCTGAGGTGGTGCCATCCTTAAAGGTAAGATAAGTTTCTTGTAGGAAACAGATAGTCTTTTTTTTCTTAACCCATTCTTCTAGTCTGTGTCTTTTTACTGAGGAGTTGAGACCATTGATATTTGAAGTTTTTGTTGAAAGGTGTGTATTGATAAGTCTCATTTAATTTTCTGCTTCTGTTCTTAGTCTTTCTTTGTGATTTCTTAGTTGAGCATTCATTTATTTTCTTTTTGTAGCCTTTTAGGTGTTCTCATTTCTTTCTTAAACCTTTAAACTGCTTTGAGTACACTCTGTAGGTCTGGTTGGATGGACAAGAATTCTTTTATCTTATTTATATATTGAAAGATTTTTCTATCCCCTTCAACTGTGATACAAAGTTTTCCTGGGTAAAGCACTCTGGATTAGTACCTTATCATTTAGAACTTGGAACACTTTACTATAGGCTCTTCTGCCCTTTATAGTTTTTGCTGAAAAGTCAGCTGTACTTCCGATGACTTTTCCTTACTATGTAGCTTATTATTTTTCTCTTGCTACTTATAGTACCAAAAGTACCAAAGTATCTTTGTTCTGTACATCTAGTGCTTCTACTGTGATAAGTCATGGAGAGTTTTTGTTCTGCTCATATTTGGTGTTCTGTGTGCTTTATTTCTCTGTATGGGTAGGATTTTCCTTAATTAAGGTAAGTTTATTATCCTTTTGAATATCTGGTCAATGCCATTCTCTTGAGATTCTTCTTCTTTCTCTAATTCTATCACTCATAGATTTCATCTTTTCATGGTATCTAAAATTTCCTGCATATTTTATTCTTGTTTTAAAAAGTTTTTCATACAGTTTGGTTTAGTAGTTCAATTTTTCAACACTATCATCCAGTCTTAATATTATGTTTTCCATTTCATTCATTCTTTTGGTGAGGATTTTTCCTGTCATTTCAAATTGGCTTATTAAGTTTTCCAGCTATATATTTATATTTTACTGAGCTTCAGTCAGGAATTTATTCCTACTCTCTGAGTACTTTGAGCAATTATAAATATGATCAAAGAATTCAAGAATTTTAAAGAACATGAAATCACACACCATAAGGAACTCAAAGAGAATGGAAATAAACTCCCCACAAGAAAATACAAATATGCAGCTGAATGAGATGACAAAGACAATTTAAGATTTGCAAAGTGAATTAATGAAATAGTTATTAAAGAGAACTTAAGCTGAGATGAAAATGTAATTGAAAAACTCAGTCAGCCAAATTGCAAAGACATGAGACATTCTTTCCACCAAAATGAATCAAATGAAAAACAGAATATCAGGGCTGGAGAGAAGGCTCAGTGATTAAGAGAACAGATTTCTCTTACAGAGGACCAGGTTTGATTCCCAGCATCTGCATGGTGGCTAACAACTGTCTGTAATTCCAGTTCCAGGGTATCCAATACCCTCTTCTGACCTCTGTGGGCATTGTACACCATGAGTGCACTTATACACATGCAGTCAATACATTCAGACACATAAAATGAATAAAAATATATAAAATAAATAAATTTAAAAAGTGAAATATCAAGATTTGAATATAAAGTTAGAAAATTGGACTGCTTAGACAAGTAATATGAAAAAGTTTTTTTAAAACACTTGGAAATATGAAGAATATAAAGAACCTGTGGAACACTCTGAAAAGATCAAATCTACAAATTACAGGGTTGGAATAAGAATGTGACTCTTAACTCAATGGCAGTGTGCAGATCTTCAAAAAGATTGTAGAATAAAACTTCCTTAAATTAAGTTATATCCTTACAGATACAAGAAACAGAGTGCCAAATAAACAGAACCTGAATAATAACTCCCTATAACTTATCATAGTGAAAATCACCCTATCTATATAGCGCAAAGAAGGTATTTAAAGCTGAAAGAGAAAAACAAGTTACATATAAAGGGAAAGTCATCAGAATAGTAGCTAACTTTTGTGGCTGATGACATGGTTCAGTGGCTAAGAACACAAGTCTCTTACAGAGGACCCAGAATCAATTCCTAGCACCTGTATGGTGGCTAACACCCATTCATAACTCCAGTTTCAGGGCATCCAATGCCCCTTTCTGACCTCCCTGGTCATTGTTCAAGATGGGTTCACTTATGTACACATTAAAAATAAATAAATAAAAGAATGATAGGTAACACTTTAATACAAATTTTAAAAGCCAGGAGTGCCTGAGGCAATGTATTTCAGGTTCTAAATGACTGCAGTTGCCAAACAAGACTGTTTAGCCCTGTCATATTTGAAGGAGAAAGAAAAACCTTCCATGACATAACTAGGCTGGAAGAATTCATTTCCATAACATGAGCTCTACAGGGAACACTGAAACACTGAAAACAATAAAGTAGACTAAAGGAAGAAATCACCACACCCAACAGGATATGAAAAGAAAATAAATGAAGCTATAAGAGAACAAAAACACAAATATGACTAAGAACACAAATAAAAGTATATTAAGAGTAACTAACACACATCTTTCAGTATTAACTTTAAACATCAATGGCCACAACTTCCAAATCAAAAGATGCAAACTAGTGAATTGACTAAGAAAGAAAATTTTGCTTTTTGTATCTACATGAAACTCATCTTACCTTCAAGGACAAGAACCACTTTAAAGTGAAAAGACATAAAAATATACCAAGCAAATGAGACCAAGAAACAAGCAATTGTTATCCTAATATCTGACAATAGAAATAAACTCCTGACTGTATCTCTATATATGTGTATGTGTATATTTTTAAATGTGTGTATGTATATGTAAAAGTAATAAAAGAAGTCAACAAATAGGGAGTGTGGGGGACAATGGAGAAGTTGTAGGAGTACTGGGACAGATGGAAATAATGTTAATAAAATACAAATGTATGAAATTCTCAAAAATAAAAAAATGAAAATAAAATGTTTGAGAAAAATTTAGAGCATGTTTTTGCTATTGTTTTCATTTTATGCACTTTTATTTTTAATATTTTAAATAGATTTTAATTTTTTGAACA
>NW_008331140.1:5179112-5210069 GCF_000622305.1 Nannospalax galili
CATATAATGTATTTAAATTATATTCAAACCTTTCCCTCATATACTATTAGATCCACCCCATAACTTCAACAACTCAAAGTTCACATCCATTTTTTAATTCCATCAAGTTGATCTTCAGTTATGAATATACTCTTGGGTGTGGATCCATTCCCTGAAGCATTGGTAACCTAGTTAGAGTAGCAAATTTAGTGAAAACTAACTGTCCTTCTTCCAGCATTATAAATTGCCAATAGTTCCCACTTCCCACTTCCATACTGAAATTTTGTTTGTCTTGAGCTTGCAGAGACCTTGTGCATACTCTAACAACCTCTGGCAGGGTTATATACGCAACTACCCTGTTGTGCTCATAAAACAGTGCTAGCTTGTATTCTTGCACTATCTCTGGCATCCCATCTTCAATCATTATTCCTTAGCATTGGAGAGAGGTATGTTATAATGATTGTCCTAGTTTATTCTTCATTGCTGTGATAAATTACTCTGACCAATACCAACTTGGGGAGGAAAGGGTTTATTCAGTTTACATCTCCCAGGTCGCAGCTCATCAGGGAGTCCAAGGTAGGAACTCAGGGCAGAAACTTGGAGGGAGGAGCTAGAGCACAGGTCATGGAGGAACACTGCTTGCTCCCCTGGCCCCTGCTCAGCCTGCTTTCTTATGCAACACAGGCCCACCTGCCCAGGGGTGGCACCACCCACAGTGGGCTGGGCCCTCCCACATCACTCATCAAGAAGATGCCGCTCAGACATGGTCACAGGCCAGTCCAATAGAGGCAATTCCCCAACTGAGGATCCCTCAACCCAGGTGTGTCAAATTGACACTAAAGCTATCCAGCACAATAATGTATCATTTATCATTAAGAAATCTGAAGCTTCTTATTCTTTGCAATTTGAACATTTGTGAACCTCTGTGTTAAGTGCCATCTATTATAAAAAGTTTCTTTGATGAGAGTCAAAAGATGTACTGTCATTAGGAATCATTTTAATACTGAATAACATTAGTAGAGGCATCTTCCATAGAGCCTATGACCTTTCTAGCCATAGGTTCTTGGCTCCGGTAATGGGGCTGTCCTAGTTTGTTTCTTTATTGCTGTGACAAAACACTCTGACCAATGCCAACTTGGGGAGGAAAGGGTTTATTTAGCTTACATCTCCCGGGTCACAGTTCATCCGGGAGCCCAAGGTAGGAACTCAGAGCAGAAACCTAGAGGGAGGAGCTAGAGCACAGGCCTTGGAGGAACACTGCTTACTGGCTTGCTCTCCTGGCCCCTGCTCAGCCTGCTTTCTTATGCAGCACAGGTCCACCTGCCCAGGGGTGGCACCACCCACAGTGGGCTGGGCCCTCCCACATCACACAGCAATCAAGAAGATGCCTCACAGACATGGCCACAGGTCAGTTCAATGGAGGCAATTCCCCAACTGATGCTCCTTCAACCCAGGTGAGTCAAGGTGACACTAAAGCTATCCAGCACAAGGGCCATGTATGGGTTCCCTCTTGTGGCTCATGCTATAAATCCAACCAGAAAGCGATTGGTTGTATGCCACTATTGTACTGGTGAGCATATCTTGTCAGGCCAGTCATTATTGAAGCCTGTAGGGTTCACAGTTGTTTGAGATTGATGATTTCTTTTCTGGTACCTTGAGTAGTATCTTCCACACTAGGAATGCTAACTAGTAGTGATGAATCCTTGAGGTCAGTACCAGCTTGATTTCTCCATATTTTACGACTGAAAAATGTAGTGTTCAGCAATAGGGTCTTACCTTCAAGTTCCAGAGCACAGCCAGTAATGTTTTAGGATTTATGGAAAACCCTCCCTGGCCAACTACTTGAGAAATGAGAGCTAATTTATGTGGTGTCTGGTATTTGCATTGTCAACCCATTATGCAGTTACTTTATTTAAACTTTTGTAGTATGTACACATGTATATATTTTAGGAATCTCCCCCAGTAATAGGCTCCATATTACTTTTTCAAAGGGGATTTAGTGTTAGGTATCCCTCTCTATACTCCCTCTTTTACATTGCCCTCCATCCCTCAGACAATTTAGTCCTTCATGTTCTATCATTCTTCTTTCCACATTTACATAATTTCATTCTATCTCTCCTGCTTTGAAAGCTCCTCCCATGGCCCCTTACTAGTTTCCCAGACTGTCTGAGTTTTCCATATGAAACATACATATGTCCACATATGAGACATTTGTTTGTCTTTCTTCTGAGTTACCTCACTCAAGGTGAATGCTTTCAGTTCCATGCACCTTGTAATTTCATAATTTCAGTTTATTTATAATTTTCATTTTTATTTTTATAATTTCATATGTGAGTACTCTCCTTGAACTTTTTATATTCTTCCTAGCTCTCTAGCAATTTCTCCCATGTCCCTCAAATCCCACTCAATTTCTTTTCCTCTTCTTTGACTACTAATTTCAAATATGCATACATGCATTCATAAATGCACACACATACACAAATGTGTATATATGTATATATACATATATATGTATGTATATAATGCAGTGAGTCCATTCGTTAGTGCTCCTGATTACCTGTGTTTAGAACTTTCCATTTGAGAATAGATAGATTGGATAACCTAGATAATCTCTCAGGGAGTTATTCCTGGAAAAAACTAATTCTACCTCCCTCAACATCCATTGATTGCCTATAGATCTTTGTATAGAGGTGGGACCCCATGACATCCCCACCCCTGTCCACCTTGGGATGTCCACTGATTTTGTCATTATGTAGATATCATTAGATTAACATACTTTGGAGAATTCCTTGATGCAGCTTCCCAATCATGTCTATAATGCATTAATTAGCAAAAGGTGTTTGGCCCCTCAGGCACTTACATTATTTCCAGGACATCTTCTGAAATGTTCCCTGACATTAAGGTATAGCGTTTGCATTGTACATGTGTTACTTAGGGGTGGGCACCTCAAAGTCACTTATACTCTGAGTTTTATGAGTTGTGGAACTTTGTAACAGATTCTATCTATTGCAAAAAGAAGCTTCTTTGACGAGTGGTGAGAGGTACACCTGTCTGTACATATAAGAACACATGTTTCGAATACAGTAAAACATTACATTGGCCTTAGAAACTGACAGAAGTAGGTTTGTCTCTATGGTGTATGAGCTTCCCAGCCATGTGTGCTTGACTTTGTTTACAATGCCACACATGATTTTCTTTCTGTTGAGTGGACCTTAAGTACAATGACACAGATGTTGATTATTCACAAGACAAAAGTGCCACTACTATACCAGTGGAGATAGTTTTCTGGACTGGTCATTTTTTCTGACTGATAATCTTTACATCTGGGTAAGATTTTTGTTTGGTTTTCTCCATTGGCATGTTCACTAGCTCTCATAATATCAGAATATAATTTTGATTTCCATAACAGTTGAATAGTCTTCCATCATGTAATTGTAAAAACAGTTTCATTATCCATTAACCAGCTGATGAATATATAAGGTTTTTCCAAGAGTGGAGCTCAGTCATATGGAAGATCTTTTTCTGGCTTTTTCAGGGATTCCATACTGATTTCCTTAATGGCTGTATCAATTTGCACCACCACCAAAAGTGAGCATTATACTTTTCTCATATTCGCACTAGCATTTGTAATGATTTGTTTCTTTGATTTTAGCCTTTTTGAAGGGGGTAACAAGAAATCTCATGTAATTTTAATTTTAATTTTTTTCAAGGCTAAGGATGTGGACTACTTAGAAATATGTCTTGGCCCTCACCTCCCTCTGCTTCCTGGGCCTGCAGGCCTCTCTCAGGCCCACAGGCTTCTCTCTCTGGGGTAAGTTGATTGGGCCCTCCACGCCTTGACTCCCTCAGCCTCACTCACCCTCCCATCTCCCCCGCCGGTCTCTCCTTCTAGCCTGGACCTTGTCCCATTCCTTGTCTTGGTGCCCCAGACACCTGGGAAACCACCACTGCTTCTTCCTGACCCTGTGCATCAAGAGTAGCTCAGTCCTTTCTCAGGTCCCCAGGAGCACTGCTTCTGGGCCTAGCCCAGCCCTCATCTCCCTCTGTTCCCCTGGGCCTGCCAGACCACAGGCCTCTCTCCAACCCAGAGGCCTCTCCTCCATGGTAAGTCTATCTTGTCCTCTGTGTCTCGATTCCACCCGCCTCACTCCCCCTCCCATCTCCCCAGCCGGTGGCTCCTCCTAGCCTGGGCCCTGTCCCATTCTTTGTCTTGGTGCCCCAGAAACCTGGGGAACCACCACTTCTTCTTCCAGATCCTGTGCATCCAGACCAACTCAGTTCCTTCTTGGTTCCCCAGGGGTGCTCTGGGCTTGGCCCCACTCTCACCTCACTCTGCCTCCCTGGGTCTGTACAACCTGCCATCCTCTTTCCTGGATGCCAGGGCTGACCTTTCCTCTTTATGGTCCTTTGCATCTAGACCAACCCAGCTCCTCAGTGTAGTCCACAGGGTCCCTTGGAGCCACCTCCGGCCACCATCTTCCTTTGCATCTCTGGGTGGCAGGGCCACCAGCTGCCCTAGACCAGCATCTTTCCTGGGCCTGGCTCCCAGGCAAGTCCACCTCCCAAATTCCTGAGGGCAAAGTCTATCCTGGAGGGATCCAGACCTTAGGAAAACACCTGAGAACATCTGATCCTCCTCTGACTTGGGCCTCTGTGGGAACTCCTGAAGACAAGAGCAATCTGGCCACTTCAATATAAAATCAAAAGAGAGAATTGGATGCTAGAGGAACCAGCCTTGCATGTCCAAAAATTAAACCACAGACACATAAAGTTCACAAAAAGAAGCACACCTGAACTTGAGGGCTTGAGTCTCACACAAGAATCAGAAACTACAAAAGAAATTCACATGTCAAAATCACAGAGAAAAAACAACATGAAAAACCAAAATACCATATCACTACCAAATACAAATAGTCCTCTAGAGGAGTACAATGAGAACCCCCTATAGATAATGCAGGACATGGAACTCAAAAGAACAATTATAAACATGATAAGAATTCAGTGAATTTAAAGAACAACACAAACAAAGAAATCAAAGATCTGAAGGAAGATACAGATAAACTTCTGAATGAATTCAGAAAAGAGTCAGAAATATTGAAGAATACTCAGGCTGAAATGAAGAAGGAAGTGAAACACTCAGTAAGCAAATTAGAAACAACAGGAGAAAGTCTCACCAATCGGATAAACAAAATGGAAAACAGAGTATTAAGACTGGAAGATAAAGTGGACGAACTAGACCACCCAAGGAAAGATTATGAAAAATTTAAGAAATGACAAGAATGGAATATGCAGGAATTGTGTGACACTATAAAAAGACCAAATTTACGAATCATAGGCATACAGGAACGAGAAGTATCTCAAGATAATGGCATGGACAAGATCTTCAACAGAATCATGGAAGAAAAATTCCCAAAATTAAAGAAAGACATGCCCATACAAATACAAGAAGCATATAGAACACCAAACAGGCAAGACCAGAAAAGAAACTCTCCACAGCATATTATAGTAAAAGCACTAAATGTACAAAACAAATAGACAATACTGAAAGCTGCAAAAGAGAAACGACAAGTCACAGATAAAGGAAAATCCATTAGGATTATAGCTGACTTTTTGGTGCAAACTATGAAAGCCAGAAGAGCCGGTACCAAAGTACTCCCAGTTTTAAATCACCACAGATGCCAGCCCAGTCTTCTATACCAAGCCAAAATGTCTACTATATTCAAAGGGGAAAGAAAAATCTTCCATGACATAAATAGGCTGAAGGAATTCATGTCCACAAAACCAGCCATTCAGAGAGTTCTGGAAGCAATACAAAGAGCTGAAGAAAGGAATGACTATGCCCAAGGAGTTGTGGAAAGAAATTCAATGAAGGTATAATTGTGCAAAAGTACAGCTACACCACGAATGTAAATAGAAATAAAAATGACAGGATTCAGTACTCATCTTTCATTAATAACTTTAAATATTAATGGAGTGAACTCACCACTCAAAAGACACAGAATAGGTGAATGAAAGAAACCCATCTCACTTTCAAGGACAAACACTATCTCAAAGTCAAAGGATGGAGAAACTATACCAAGCAAATGATAATAAGAAAAAAGCAGGTGTAGCAATTCTAATATCTGAAAAAATATACTCTAAACTAAAACTAATCAGAAGAGATAAAGAGGGACACTTCATTCTGATCAAAGGAACAATAAATCAAGAATATATTACAATCATGAACATATATTCACAAAACTCTGGTACAACCAACTTCATAAAAACAATACTAGAAGACTTTAAGAGACAGAATATTCCCAACTCATTAATAGTAGGGGACTCAATTCCCTCCTGTCTCCATTAGATAGGTCAACAGGGCAGAGAGTTAACAGAAAGACATCTGAATTAAACAATACCATATATCAAATGGACTTAACAGACATCTACCGAGTATTCCACCAAAGCACCAAAGGACATACTTTCTACTCAGCACCCCATGGAACTTTCTCCAAAATCGACCATATACTGGGGCACAAAACAAAGCTCAACAAAGACAAAGAGACTGAAATAATTCCATGCATTCTATCAGCCCACAGTGCAAAAAGCATACAATCAACACTGGAAGAAGCCCTAATCACCACATGAACACATGGAGATTAAACAACACACTCCTGAATGATGAATGGGTCAAAAGAGAAATATTAAGAAAGATAAAAGTATTCCTGGAAATAAATGAAAAGGACAATACATCACAAAAAAACCTCTGGGACATGCTGAAAGTAGTTCTTAGAGGGAAGTTTATGGCTCTAAGTGCCTACATCAAAAAATCAGAAGGAACACAAATAAATGATTTAATATTGCAACTCAAAACATTTGAAAAGCAACAACAAATGAAACCAAAACCCAGTAGACAAGAAGTAATAACAAAAATCAGAACAGAAATTAATGAAATAGAATCAAAGTAAACAATACAAAGAATCAATGAATTCAAGAGCTGGTTCTTTGAAAAGATAAACAAGATTGATACATCGCTAGGCCAGTTAACCAAAAGAAAGAGCACCTCCAAATCAACAAAATAAGAGATGAAAGGGGAAACATCATAACAGACACCCAAAAGATCCAGACCATTATAAGGGAACATTTCAAAAACCTATATACTACTAAATCTGAAAGTCTAAAAGAAATGGGTGGATATCTGAAATCATGGGAACCTCCAAAGTTAAACCACAAAGAGAACAACAGTTTAAAGAGACCCATAACATATAAGGAAATTGAAACAGTAATACAATGCCTCTCAATTGCCACCCAAACTAAACCAAGAAGAGATTAACAGCTTAAACAGACCCATAACATGAAAAGAAATTGCAACAGTAATACAAAACCTCCCAACTAAAAAAAGCCCAGGACCACATGGATTTACTGCAGAATTCTATCAGACATTTAAAGAATATCTGCATCCAATACTACTTAATTTATTCAAAAAGAAAGAAATGGAGGGTTAACTTCCAAATTCCTTTTATGAAGCCAGCATCACTCTAATACTAAAGCCAGGTAAAGATACAACCAAAAAAGAAAACTATAGACCCATTTCCTTAATGAACATAGATGCAAAAATTCTCAACAAGATACTTGCAAACTGCATACCGATACACATCACAAAGCTCGTCCACCATTATCAAGTTGGCTTTATCCCAGAGATGCAGGGATGGTTCAATATACATAAGTCAATAAACATCATAAACAATGTAAATGGGCTCAAAGATAAGAACCACATGGTCATTTCAATAAATGCAGAGAAGGCCTTAGACAAAATTTGACATGTATTTTTTTTCAAAGTCCTAGAGATAATTGGACTGGAGGGAACATGCCTCAACATGATTAAAGCCATATATAACAAACCCACAACCAACATCATTCTAAATGGAGAAAAACTGGAAGCATTCCTACTGAAATCCAGAACAGGACAAGGCTGTCCACTATCTCTTTAACATAGTGCTTGAAACTCTTGCAAGAACAATAAGACAGGAGCAGGAAATTAAAGGAGTATTAATTGGAAGAGAAGAGACCAAATTATCCCTTTTTGCAGATGATATGATATTATATCTGAGATGCCAAAAATTCCACCAAAAAACTCCTAGAAATTATTAACAAGTTCAGTAAAGTGGCAGATTACAAAATTAACCTACAAAAGTCTGTAGCCTTTGTATATACCAATAACAAGCAATCAGAGAAAGAGCACATGGAAACACCCCCCCTTCACAATAGCTGCAAACTCATAAAATATCTTGGAATAAACCTGACCAAAGGCATTAAAGAGCTCTTCAATGAAAATTTTAAATCACTAAAGAAAGAGATTGAGGAAGACATCAGAAGATATATAGAGTTTAGGAACGCATGTGCAAACATCTTAATGCCAATTGCATTGAAAATGAATTTTTCTGTATGAAACTGTGTATTTTAATAATGAAATGGAGATGTTTTTTAAAGGTTAAAACCTCATTTAGTTTTATGTCCTATAGGGTTTATATTAAGTACAATATTGTATAACTGTAACAATTCAACTGTAAACCTAAAAATTTACAATTTTGAAAAAGATGCATCTTAGCGCAGAAAATTGTTATTGAGTATGTCAATGCTGTTGTAATGAAATGCTTCTTCTAAGTATGTAGTTATTAAATAAATAATTAACTGGAAAAAAGTTTAAAGTAATATGAAAAATATGTCTCAACCACTTGCATTTCAACTTTTCATTCTTCCCTGTATGGTTCCTTGTCCCAGTTTTTAATTGGATTGTTTGTTTACCTGATGTTTAGGTTTTTTGAGTTCTTAGCTTACTCTAGATACTAATTATCTGTCATATATACAGCTGATATTGTTATTTTCTGATTCCATAGGTCACCTCTTCACTCAAATATTGGTACACTTTTGTATATAGAAGCATTTTAATATCGTGGTCCTATTTGTCTACTGTATTTTATGAACTAACATCAGTACTCCTCAAATTATTCTGTCAAATAGGAAGTTCTTTGTACAAGGCCAGTATTACCTTGATTCCAAACCAGGAAAAAGACTGAACCTAAAAACAAAATTATAGTCCTATATGTCTGATGAAAATAGTTGTGAATATTTTCAACCAAATACTTAAAATTGAATACTACACATTAAGAGACTATCAAAACAATCATCCTCCAAGACCAAGTCAGCTTCATCTCAGAGAAGCAGTTATGTTTCAACATATGTATATCAATGAATATAATTGACCACATAAATAGAATCAAGTTCAGAAACAACATATTCTTGTTAAATGGAGAAAAGACCTTCAATAAAATTAAACATCCCTTCATGATAAAAGTTATATTAAATGTAAGGATATAGGTGACATATCTCCACATAATAAAGGTGATATGCAACAAAACCATAGTCAGTATCACATTGAAGGGGGTAAAGCACAATGCCTTTCCATTAAAATCAGGTATGAGATGAGGCTATCCACTCTCTCCATTTCTGTTTACTATATTCCTTAAATTTAGAACAATAAGTGAAGACAAAAAAGAATGTATAATGAAAGATGAGGTAGATATATTGTAAGAGCAAGAGGATCAGGATGCCTGCTGCTAGATAATTTCTGCCATATGTGATAGGGAACACATGAAATCTCAACAATAAGATTTCCTAAATAATATCTACATGATAACAACAACAGTTCAGAACGCCTCATGGATGTTGGGAAACTCATAAGGTCCACCTGTAGATGAAAACTATAGACAATCAAAAGCGTCTGAGAATGGGAGACTCACACTTCTCCACAGATGAGATCCTTGATAGTTTTTTCAGTCCCAGCATGGTCAGCTCTAAATCTGTGTGCATACAAATTACTCTAAACTGACTGAGTAGGCTGTAAATATATATAAATTAAAGAAATGGTCATGGAACTGAGGAGTGGGAGGTCACTGAAGAAGTTGCAGGGGAGGTAATGAAATTATGTAAATATAGTACTTATGCATGAAATTCTTTTTATTGAATTTTTGTGTATTTCACAAACTACATTTTAATCATTTTTATACCACCTTCACCATAAGCACCCTCCAATAGCTCCCCTACTAGATTTCATGCATTCTTTCATTTATGTTAAGGCCTATCAAGTCAAGTTAGTGTCCCCTAATGTCCCTTAGTGCAAGTTCATCCACAGGGATCTAGTCAGCTATCTGGAGTCACTCCCTTAAAGAATATCAGCTCTTCCTCACCCAGCAGTAATCAGCTGTCCAATAATTTTCCAAATAAGATAGGGTCCTGCTGTTCATTTCCATAGTTCTGTGCTGGGTTTTTGTCTGCTTGAGTTTGCATGCATCTTGTGCATACTGTCACCATTATGGTAAGTACATATGAGAAAGGTTCCAGGAGCCTATAAGTCTCTATTTTTATATGGTCATGCATCTGCTTCCCTGGATCTTACAATCTTTCCTCCCCTTCTTCTGCAATGGCCCTGAGCCCTGAGTTCATTGTCCTATGTTGTATGAGGGTGCTTTATTGAAGAGAGTTTATAGGTGCATTAGTATTCTCTCTAACTTTTGTTCCACTATGTTTCACGTGCCTTACATGTAGAGGTTCCATTGTAGTTGTGTCACTTAGGGTTGGGCATTTCACAGATACTTATACTCTGTGTGTGATCACTTGTGGAACTCTGTAATAGTCTCCATCTGCTGCAAAAGATTCTTTTTTGATTTGTTACTGGCATACTTGTCATAAATATATGGATTCATATTTACCACATAGTAAGAAATTGTATTTGTCTAGGCATGTGACTGCCTTAGGGTTTTCTCTAAGATCTATGACCTCTCTAGTCATGTGTATTTGGCCTTGTTTACAGTACCACACATGATCTCCCTGACATTGAGTGGGCTTTAGGTAGCTGTTGGTTACCCCCAAGATAAATGTGCCACTATGGTCTCAATATAGTTGCTTTGTCCATCATTATTATGGCAGAAATGGCCTTGGACAAAATTCAACATGCATTTAGGGTAAAAGTCCTAGAGGGAATTGGACTGGAGGGAATTATCTCAGCATAATTAAAGCTATAAACAACAAACTTAAAGCCAACGCCATTCTAAATAGGGAAAACCTTGAAACAGTCCCATTAAATTCAGGAACCATACAAGGCTGTCCACTATCTCCACTCCTTTATTATATAGGGCTTGAAATGCTAGCTAGGGTAGTTAGACAAGAGATAGTAATTAAAGAAGTACTAACTGGAAAAGTAGAGGTTAAATTATCACTGTTTTCAGATGATATGATATTATACTTAAGAGATCACAAAAATTCCACCAGAAAACTTCTAGAAATTATTAACATTTCCAGAAAAGTGACAGTTTGCAAAATCAATCTACAAAAATCAGCATCCTATTACATGTATCAAGCAATCAGAAAAAGAGTACATAAACCCTTCCTATTTACAATAACCTCAAAAAATTAAAAATAACTAGGAATAAACCTGACAAAAGGCATTAAAGATCTCTACAATGAAATTTTTACTGAGCTTATGTACATTTCATACAACAATTCTTGATCAAATTCAGACCCTCTACCCCATCCATGTCCTCCACCCCTCCCCACCAGACCTCATGCATGCTACCGTACTTGTTAAGTCCTATCTAGAGATTGTGAGTATGGTCTACTCTCCCTCATCCAGTAGTAATGAATCTCCAGTAGGTTCCAGACTAGGACAGACACACCACTCTTGGTCCTTGTCTGATTGATTTGTGATGTGTCCCGTGCTCTATGCCACAACTGCTGAAAGTTCACACACACAACTTTCCAGTGATGTGAAGGCCTCTGTATTCTTATGTTCAGGAATCAACCCTAGATCTTAAAATCTTTTCATCAGCTCATCCTCAATGATCCCTGAGCTGTGGATGGGTGAGGTTTAATATAAGAGTCCTATCCAGGGACACACACACACATGCTCTGCAATCTCTCATTCTTTAAAAGTTGGCCAGTTGTAGCCTTCTGTGTGCATCACACTCTGATGCATAAGGGAGCATCACTGGTGATAGTTGAGGGATATAGTAGTTTTCTCTCTGCAATGAAAAATTTTAATTTTTAAGAAATAGATTGAGTAAGACACCAGGAGATGGAAGGGCCTCCCATCCCCATGGATTTGAAGAATTAATATTGTGAAAATGACCATCCTACCAAAAGCAATCTATAGATTTAGTGCATTGCCAATCAAAATTCTAATGACATTCTTCACAGAATTTGAAAAAAATCTTAAAATTCATGTGGAATTACAAAAGACCCCAGATAGCCAAAGCAATCCTGAGCACAAAGAATAACACTTGGTGAATCACCAAACCTACCAGATCTCACAGTATGTTACAGAGCTATAGTCATTAAAACAGTGTGGTACTGGCACATAAACACACACATAGCTCAATGGAACATAATTTAAGACACAAACGTGAGTACATGCGATTTCAGCTACCTGATATTTGACGAACGAGCCAAGAACAAACACTGGAGAAAAGGCACCATCTTCATCAAATCGTGGTAGCAAGATTGGATCTCCACCTGCAAAAGAATGAAACTAGACACTTACCTTTCACATTGCACAAAAGTCAACCCCAAATGGATTAAAGACTTCTATTTGCAACCCTAAACTCTGTAACTGTCAGAAGAAAACATAGGCTGTACCCTACAAGATATAGGTGTAGGAGTGGACTTTGTAAATTGGATATTACTTGCTCAGGAATGAAGGTCAACAATCAACAAGTAGGACCTCATTAAACTAAAAAAGCTTCTACGCATCAAAAGAAAAAACGAAGGAAGTGAAGAGAAAACCATCAGAGAGGGGGAGTATCTTCACCAGCAATGCATCTGACAGGGGTTTAACATCCAGAATATATTACGAACTCAGAAAACAAAGAATGAAAAAAGGAAGTAACCCAATTAAAAGATGGGCTTAAGATCTCAACAGAGAGTTCTCAAAAGAAGAAATAAAGATGCCTAAGAACCACCTTAAGAAGTGTGTGAAATTCTTTCAAAAATTAAAAAATAAGTATATGAAAATTTTGCTATAGTCATTATATTCCATTGTAGTTCCACATCAATATTTTTTCTTTATTTCTATGAAACATATCATGCGGATGTTGATAGGGATTACATTGAAAATGTTGATACCTTGAATATGGTGTTCTTTTAATCACTAATAATACTTCCAATGCAGAAATATGTTATTGTATTTATTTATATCTTCCCTTATGTGATTCACCCATGTTTTTCATTTTTACTCTGTAAGTTTCTCACCTCATTGGTTAAATCTATTCCTAATTATATATGGAGCCCTTGTAATTGGATAATTTCCTTTTGTATATCTATGATTATCACATTAATTGCCTATTTTAGTGGGACTTAGTATAATATTTCTATTTCACAAGCCTCCTCAACAGAATTGCTATTGTACTTGTAGGTCAACTTATATTTTTTAGTATGGGCATATGTCAAAAAATATAAAATATTTGTTCTGTGTCTGGCTAAATTCTCTTAATGTGATATCTTCCAGCTTTATTCATTTTATTGCAAATGATAGGATTTTATATCTTGTTTGGTGAATTATACTCCATAAATTCCAAGGAATATTTGAGTTGTACCAAAACTTTTTAAGACATCTTAGTAAAATTTTTACAAAAGAAAATATGCTCATATGCACCCAAGCTATACTACCTATTGACATTCATGAAAAGTTGAACATACTTCCACTAAAGCCTATGAAAGAATAACAGTAGCTATATTCATAAAGACCAGTGTGTGGAAGAAACTATGGAAGTAAATGAATAAATGAACTGTAACATACACAGACAATGGAATATTATTCTTCACTAAAATGACAGAGTCTTAGAAGAAACTAAAACACACTTAATACATATGATAATACATGTATATGATAATACATATGATAACTGTATGATAATTGTATGATAAACACACTTAATACATATGATAATTAGGAAGCAATATATATATTGCATGATTCCTGCCATATGATATTTCGGGAAATGAAAATGATGAGTGAAAGATAAATGGTTTCAATGACTTTGAGGACAGATGAGGAAAAATAAGCTAAGCACAGAAGATTTGGGGTGGAGGAAAACTATTTTCTATTGATATAATACCCTACTTCAATATCTGTTGCAGTGATAAAATACCCTGTCAAAAGTCAGCTTAGGTGAGAAATGTTTTATTTCACCTCATAATTCCAGTTTACAGTCCATCACATCATGGAACTCAAAGTGGCAGAAATTTCAAACAGATATTCACCTCACATTCATAGTCAAAAGCAGAGAGACATTATGCCTCCATGCCTATTGCTCTGTTAAGTTTTTTACCCACATATCATCCGTGCCCAAACACAGGGACTCCTACTACCCTCGATGGGATGGGTCTATGTACATCAATCAACGTAATAAAGAAAATCTCTTACATATATGACCACAAGCCAGCCTAATCTAGACAATCTCTCATTGATGTCCTCTTCTCAGTTGATACTAGCTTGTTTTAAGTTGACAATTAAAAACTAAGCATCACAACTACAATAGTAGAGACATTTGCTTTTAAAAATATAAAATTGGGCTTGGAGACATGGCTCAGCAGTTAAGAACACTGACTCTTCTTGCAGAAGACCTGGGTTCGAATCCCAGCACTCACATGGCAGCTAACAACTGTCAGTAATTCCAGTTCCAAGGGATCCAACAGCCTCTTCTGTCCTCCGTGGGCATTGCATGACACTGGCATACTTACCTACATGGAGGCAAAGCATGCATACACATTAAATAAAAATAATAATTAAAATATTTTTAAAATATATATATAAAATTGACAGGACCAAAGAGGACACCTAATATAAACCATGAACTCTGAGAGACAGTATCTCAATGTAGGATTATTGATTCTAACAAATATTCCACTCTCTTCATTACTGTTGATAGAGTGGATACATGTGTTTGGGAACAGGAGACAAGGGGAACACATTTAAATTTGAGCTGTTTTTTATTTAGAATCTAAAAGTTCTCTATAACTGTTTAGCAATTTTAAAAATTTATAATTTTCTAAACTACTGAAGGATATGAATTTAGAGATTTAAGATATAGAAGAAATTTTTAGTGAACTAATTCAAAAGAAAAATATCAGCATATATCGTAATGACGTTATAAAACACAAAAGACAGAAAGATGTGAGAAGCAGCTAGAGAGGAAAGAGAATTACCTACAAAGAATCAATTTTATTGACAGAAAACTGAAAATCATAAAAGGAATTAAAATGTGATAGAATAATACTTTCAAAATGCTATTACATTCTATCAATTTTATTATTAAATTTTTGCGAGACAAAACTGAATCAAAATACATTGTATATAGGAAGTCTAACCTTGATTATAACAACTTTGAAATTTGTTATACTCTTAAAAATAGGTATGATCACATCATATCATAATACCTAGTATGGAAGAATAAATAATATTAACTAGGTTAAAATGACATAATTATAACAGTTTTAGTTAATCTGTGATTTATTTTTAAAATAGACAAATTTAAGCACAAGACAGATCAATAAAAGTAATAAATAAATAATGTAAAAGTTCAAGAATAGAGAAAAAGAAAGGGTAAATGAAGAGAAAGGAGAATAGAAAATACAGAGGAAAATTAATTTTTGAAAGAAGTTCATCATATTCATAAACAAATACATTAATAAAATTTACCAGAGACATGGGGGTAAACTGAAAAACACATGCAGTTTCATTTTGATTAATAGACAGTTACAATATCAATATATGTGAAAATGAAGAGAAAGAAAATTGTGAGAAAATAATAGAGAGTACAAAGCAAATTTACAGAGCTAAAATTCTACGTATCAGCTTGAGAGCGTTGGCAAAAGTTTCCATTCCCATTAACTCAAGAAGCTGAGGCTTCAGGGACACAAGTTTGAAATTAGGCTGGTTAAAACAGTGAGATAATATCTAAATAAATAAGTGAACAAATACATAAATAATGCTAATGATTAATTTCCATGGTATGAAACTTGCATATCATGCACAAGACCCTGAGGTAAATCCACATTATTACAAGTTACATCTCAGATAAAATACATTTTGATAGTTAAAAATAAAGCCATTGAAACAGAATCACTACACAATTATGAAAGTTTATACTGACTTGAAAAATGTTGTAATCATAATTTTAAATGGAAATAATGAAAGGACTTCAAAATCATTATGTTTCTAATAACAACGGTATAAAATTGAAATTACTTCTTTATCTTAGGATATTTCAAAATATCACTGATATTAACACATGTCAGAAGGATAAAAAAGTCAATAAGCATGTTAACACTTTGAAAACTATAATTAATAGTCTTAAACTAATGGACATACACAGACTTAATCACACCAAAATACAGAGTAACAGTGTATTCAACCACAAATAGACTAATTACATAAAATGATCATTGTATCATCTCTAAAGAATTAGTGTCATGCACATTATATTTTTGAATTACACTGAAAATATTTAAAAATTTAAAAACTGATTGGAAAGGAAATATTATAACATATATAACAGTTTTGAAAAAATGTAGGTGGACATTTGTACCTTAAAAGCTTACATTAAAATAATGAATGTGTGGCTGGAGAGATGGCTCAGCAGTGAACAGCACTGGCTGTTCTTGCAGAAGACCCAGATTTGAATCCCAGCACCCAATGGCAGCTAACAACTGTCGTTAACTCCAGTTCCAGGGGATCCAACAGCCTCTTCTGTCCTCTGCGGGCATTGCACGACATGAGTGCACTTACCTACATGCTGGTAATAAATGAATACACATAAAATAAAAATTTAAAAGAAAGCAATGAATGTAGAGACTGATCATTAGTTAATGTCCTGAGAATAAGATTGTTTCCCCTTCTAAGGAGACATCAATTGGCAATAGTTCCTTATGTTGGAATGTAATTTCTTACCCAATTCCCCACATTGTATACTGGGATTTTGTCTGGTTTGAGCTTGCATAGGACTTGTCTGTGCTGTCACCATTGCTGTGAGTTCTCAGGAGTAACTTTCCATATGTCTGGAAGACTCTGTTTCCTGGTGGTCATCCACCCCATCTGATTCTTAAAATGTATCCTTCTCTTCCTCTCCCACAATAATCACTGCGCCTTGAGAGGTAAAGGTTTGAATTAATGTCCTATTCACGGATAAGCACTCTGTAGCCTTTTGGTCTCTTCATATTGGCCAACAGTGGATTTCTGTATTAATCACCATCTGCTGCATAAAGAAACTTATCTGGTGAGAGTTGAGAGATGCCTTCATCCTATGTGTAGAGACTGCCTTGATGATATGGCACTTAGGGTTAAGCATCTCATAGATACTTATTCTCTATAATAAGTTCTGAAACTCTGTAACAGTCTCAATCTGTAGGAACACTAGGGTTTTTTGATGAGGGGAATGCTGAATAGCTTCAGTTGTCAATTTGACACACCTGGGTAGAGGGAATCTCAATTGAGGAACTTCCTCCATTGAATTGCCCTGTGGCCATGTCTGTAAGGCATTTTCTTGATTGTTGGGTGATGTGGGCACCCCTGGGAAGGTGGTCCTGTGTTGAATAAGAAAATGAGCTGAGCACAGGAGAGAGGAGCAAGCCAGTAAGGAGAATACCTCTATGGTATGTGCTCCAGCTTCCTGTCCTGAGCTCCTGCCCTGAGACCTGGGGCATTATAAGAAAAAGTACACACTTTCCTCCCAAAGTTATTTTGGTCAGTGTCTTTTTTTTTAATTGCAGCTATAGAAAGAAACTAAAACAAGGGGTCACAACTATACTTGTCTCTAAATATGAGGATGCATATTTAGAATGAAGTAAGATCTTACTTTGGTTTATCTAGGGATAGAGCAAAAGGTTTTTCTTTAGGATCTATGATCTCTCCAGCAATGTGTATTTGGCTATATTCCAGTACCATTCTGGTGGCCTTAGTTAGAATTAGACAACTGTTAATTACCCACAAGATAGAAGTGCCACTACTGAGCCAGTAGCAAGTTTGTTGGGCCAGTCATTGTTCTGTTTATTGGGATTTAGAGCTGGGTAAGACCACTAATTGGTTTTCTCTCTTGGAAGCTTATATAGTATCCTATCGTATTATGGGTACCAAACTTCAAGGAGGAGACTTTAATGTTGCAGCTCCATTGCTCTAAGTCCTGTGTCTGAAATGTAGCTGTGTCTTCAGCAATATGTTCTTAAGTTCAGGTTCTGGAAGGCAATCAATGTTTGTGGCAATAGCTTGCATTATTTTGAAGGTATCTTGACTAACAACTGAAAGGCAGATTTATCCTGATGGCACTGTGTTTTTTGTTACATGACCTTCAGCTACACACATGCACTTGTATATTTATGCATAATTTTCAGTAAGATTTGGAACTAATACCTTTCCCTCTGGATTTTCAAATCATCTAAATTTTTTTGTCTTTTTGAGACAGGGTCTCCCTATAGCCCCAACTGTCCTGGAACTCACTATGTAGACCAGACTGGCCTTGAACTCAGAGATCTGCCTGCCTCTACCTCCCGAGTGCTGGGATTAAAGGCGTGTGCCACCATTTATGTCTCCTCTCAGTCCCCCTGTATATAACACATTATATTCATATTTGAAACTCTCAAAAACAATACAAATGTAAAATATATACTGTAGAAATTTAATAACTAAGACGCCAAGGTGTTAAATGTTAACAACTTTAAAACAAAACTACATTTAAGCATTTTAACGAATTAGATAATAAGTATAAAATTAATGAAAAAAATGCAACTGTCTAATACAAGGAGGGACTAACTTTGGACATGTAACAGCAGTTACGAACCCTGGCTGGTTTTTCAGAGTACCCAGGTTTAGTTCCCAGCACCCACATGGAGACTAAAAACCTTCATAACTCCAGTTCCACAACACCATGTTTTCTCCTCTGTGGACATTGCATACCAACAGTGTACTTACATATACACGGGCTAATCTCTCATACACATGAAATAGAAATAAATTTTAGAAATTTTGGAAACTAGTTATCATCATTATTATCTTAAAATATATATTATATTATGTATATACTAATGATTTTACTTTTAAATATGGAGTTTGCAAGAATACAGATGTAATAGACGCAGATAGAGGAAAGGTAAAATAGTTAAAACACAATTTCAGTCATCAACATTAAAAAGAATGTAATGATTGGAAGATTTATGTTTGGGGGTCTTATTTTGTGGAGGGTCAGTCTTTATGGATCCTAGATAATTACCTCTGTCGATAGAAGATTTACAAATGAACAGTGTGATGATTAGTCTTCGTTGTCAACTTGACTGGATCAGGAATTAACTAAAATGACAGAGACATTTTTGATCAGATTATTTGAAGCTGGAAGACCCACCCTAAATGATGACAACCCATATAAAAGGTCACAACAGTAGGAAACTTTCACTTTTTGCCTCCTTGCCTTCTTTCTCACTGTTGAGTTCATCTTGTTGCTATGGCATTCCTTCACTGGTAGTAGAACCAACTCATGCAGATTCTAACATAGACTGAAGACAAGCTGATCTCTTTCATTGTTTAGCACCAAATTGGGACTGCTGAGACATCTAGACTTGTGAAGTGAACAAAGAGTGGATTATTAGCTTCTCCAGTGCTTGTACTATTCAGATTCTACCCTGTAAACCAATCTAATAAATCCCCATGCACACGCGTGCACACACACACACACATATCACACATGTGTGTATGTGTGTCTGTATGTTCATTTTATCAGTTCATTTTCTTCAGAGAACCTGGACTAATACATATTGTGGTACCAGGAGTGGTTCTAGAGAAACGAAATTGAAAGGATGAATTTCTTTCATGGACTTGGTGGTATCTGGAGCAGGCTTTCCAATTCAAGGAAACCTACATTTACTAAAGACTCCCCTTGTAGCATGGGGGAACTCTGAAAATTCCATGGTGTGAAGTATTTAAAGAAATTATGAAGATAAACATATTTGAGTCTTCTGACTCCTCTCTTGTGAGGAGCAAGGAATTTAGTGACTCTAAAACTTTTGACATTGGGGAAAAAATAAAAAAATTGATGATGCTGGCTATTTGCTTCTAGCATCTGTGTATAAAGTGATGAAAGAAAAGAATGAGCACAATGGTGAAATTAACCAACTCCAGATTCACCAACAATCTAAAGGCTTCTAAGTGTGTCCTGGTAAAGAGTCTTCTCTCCAGCAGCCATAAAGCTCAGTTTACGGAAAATCAAGCCCATATTCTTATCCTATGTTTGACTGACTTACAAAACATATAAATTCACAGTGTCAGCGACTGTCAGCCAAAAAAATGAGAGGACTGAGGGAAAAGTGAGGGAACGAGTAGAATTCTGTAACTTTATGTGTAGGTATGTGAGCACTGAGGACTTTGAACCTTCAGACTCTGAAGGGTTAATTTCACCAGATAAATTAGTCTCACTGCCCTCAGCAAACAAAGCACTGCAGAACAGCCCTCTTCACCTTGCCTTCTCCACCTTGCCCTCCCAACCCTTGCCTGAGGGAATTATTCTCAAATGACAAGGCAAGAGGGATGTCTGTCACTGTCCACCTATTGTTGCCCCTAGATCTGATAAACAGACTTAAGGCTAGGTAGGCCACTAGAGGGGAGATAGAAAGTGTGGTCAACAAGGAGGTGTGCTACAGTACTAAAGAACTTAATGAGTTTGCTAATTCATTCAAAGAGAAGTCTTGGGAATATGCATGGAATGGAATTTAAAGTTATGTGATAATGGTAGAAGGAATATGAAATTGAATCAGTTTGAATTTATCAATAGGGGCCTACTAAAAGGAGATGCTAGGATTAATATGGAAGCTCACACAGTATAAAAAGGTGCCAAAAGTTTATATAATTTATTGGCTGAAGTATTTATCAAAAGATGGTCTAATGAGAAAGAAATTGAGATACTTGATATCCCTTTGCTTAGTTGATGAACGGATTTCAAGGCTCAGGAAAATTGGAAGGCTTGAGTGAATTCACTGAGAAAAAGCTCATCCTTCACAATGGGAGGGCACAGAGGACATGCAATTCACTGATGTTATAAGACATAAAATGGTGAGAGAGGCACTAGCACAGTTGAAGGGCCCAGTTTCGGCTCTTTTTCTTGTCCCAGATTTTAGTGTTGGAGATGCTGCTGCTCAGTTGCATGAACTAAATTTAATTTTTTTTAAAAAGGACATTGAAATAGGGGTCAGGCAGCAGCATTTAGCATTTAATTGCCAAATCCATGGTGAGTGTAGTTTTCATTATGGCCTGCAAACACAAAACAGTGCCTATAATGACATGATGTGCATGGACCCTTGGTACTGGCTAATTAATCATGATATTTCCAGGGACCAAACACACAGGATGTCGACTAAGTTTTTATTTGAAATGTATAGGCAGAATATCTCTAGACCAAATGTTAGAAAGTCTTGGATCATAGTAATAGAGAATCAAGTTCACTCAACCAGTTTCCAGACTTGAGCCAGTTTACAGACGCAGAACTACTTGAATGAAGGGAACGGCAGATCCCCTTGTGTAAGGAACTTGGTAGAACACTGAAGAGTTATTCTGTTAACCTTCCTTCTGTCCTGCCCCAAAGGGACCTGTGGCCTTCATTAGCGTAAGTGTACATTTGGGAAATGTCAATAATCAGACTTCCTGAGGACTATTGGATACTGGTTCTGAGTTGATACCTATTCCAGGAGACCTCAAAAGTACTCTGGCCCTCCAGTTAAAGTAGGGGCTTATGGAGGTCAGGTGATAAATGGAGTTCCGGCTGAAATCTGACTCAGAGTGGACCCAGTTCATCCCTGAAATTATCCTGTGGTATTTCCCCATATAGACACACTTAAAAGTTATCAGCATCCCCATACTGGTTCCCTGACCTGTGGAGTGAGGGCTACTATGTTTGGAAAGACCAAATGGAAACCATTGGAGTTTCCTCTACCAGTGAAAATAGTAAACCAGAAACAATACTGTATCTCTAGAAGAATTAGAGAAATGAGAGCCAACATTAAAGATTTGTGTTCCACCACTTCCCCCTTTAATTCTCCTATTTGGCCTGTGCAAAAGAAAGATGGATCATAGAGAATAACAACTGACTATCAAAAACTTAATCAAGTAGTTACTCCAATTGCAGCCGCTCTACCAGATGTGGTTTCCTTATTGAGGAGATTAATACAACTCCTGGTACCTGGTATTCAGCTATTGACCTGGCAAATGTGTTGTTCTCAATACTGATCCATAAACACCGTCAGAGGCAATTTGCTTTCAGTTGGAAAAGTCAGCAGTACACCTTTACTGTTCTACCTCAAGGGTATATTAATTCTTCAGCCTTGTGTCATAATTTAGTTGACAGCAATCTTGATCTCTTGTTCTCTTCCACAAAATATCACATTGGTTCACTATATTGATGACATTATTCTGATAGGGTCCACTGAGCAGAAACTAGCAATCACTCTGGACTTGATGGTAAAGCATAGCATGGCATCTCTGAGGTCCATTCGGGGGCCTGTAAGGTCAAGCTGCTTTTGTCAGGACTCAAGGAACCAGCCCCTGACCTCTCAAACTTAATAGGTGTTGAGTGATTTTTCCTAATTCATTTTGTGCACATGACATTACACAGGGCTGGGACTCAGGTGTCTTTAGGGACCCACAGGTTAAGCACATTACCCAGTAGTGCAATGCCACACACTCCATTACAAGGTTTTGTTTTGTAATAGGAAGAGTCGTTATTGGATTACTAAGAACCTTATATGAATATGGAAGGCAATTTTTAACAGTTGGCAGTGGTCCTTGGATAAAACAGTTTAGAAACTATGGCTGGGGCATAGCTCAGTGGTAGAGTGCTTTTCTGCCATTGCCAAGAACCTTGGTTATTTTCTCTCTCTCTTTCTTTCTCTCTCTCTCTCTCTCTCTCTCTCTCTCTCTCTCACACACACACACACACACACACACACACACACACACACACAAAACCATGTAAGAAGTTTGGAATCTTTTACGCTAAACATTGTGTTCTGAGGTATGCTAGAGATCCACATCCTGGTGTTGTCTCTAACAGGCCCTGTGACTTGGTCACATTTTGTTCCTTTGATAAGTTTTTATTTCCTGATGTGAAAAGTAAAGACAACATCTACCTTCTGGGAATAAACTGGGGAGCAAGTGAAAACCATTTTATAAACTCAATGGCAGGAAGTAAGACTTACTGACTGGGAGGCAGGAGGCCTGGGTGCAGTTCCAGTACCCTGAAGCCAGGTCTCAGCTCTCAGCTATTTAACCCTGCTCTGCCTTAGTTCCTTTCCTGTGAGATGGGACTGATATTGTAGTGTCCACGTATCGCTTGTTTGGTGGAATAGTATCTAAGATGTACATCTTGGCCCCACTGAGTTGGTAGAATGACCATGAGCTCTGAAATTCACTTTTCTGAGTGTTACCTGTGTGCTTTTACACATGGATTCTGGATTGCTTTGGGCTGTATGGATAACTTATCCCAGGAACAGATGAAATGTAGATGACCTGATGGTGTCCAGAGCTGAGGATCCAGAGTGGTATCAGAGTCATATGGCAGACCAGTGAGACCAATAAGAGCTTCATTCAGACTGTGGGCAGAACCGTGGTGAGGAGGGAGAAACTATTGGGATGTGCAGACTTGCCAAACCCCACAAAGCATTTTCTCTCTGAGGTTTCGCCTGAGTTCTGAATCTTGTTTGTGGCTGTATGATTTGGTCAGAATTCTCTAAATGAACACAAATGACAGAAGCCCAGGTAGCCCAACAATGGCCATGTGCATGTCCAAGATACTGACAACCTGGTAGCTGTTCAATCCATAGAGCTGGATGCCTCAGCATTCCCATTCTGGAGCTGAAGGCCTGGAGAATTCCTGGAGAACTTTTGGTTGATACATCACAGAAGTTGGATTCCTGTGTTAGGGAAGGACAGCGGTACCAGTGAGAGGACAGGTGTCCTCACCAGCAAGAAGTGATGGCATGGGGACCAAAGCAGCTGTTCTTTTCCCTGAGACCTCTTTCTACCTGAGCTGCTGCCTGCTCTGGGGGCAGGTCGTCTATCAATTAATCCTCCCTGCAAATGCCATGAAAAAACCATCTAGAAACCTGCCTCTTAGCTGACAGCAGATTCAGTCAAGGTCACAGTCAAGATTAACCATCACACCATGGTCTTTGAGTGGTGTATACTTTGAGGGGTACTACATTAACATGTTTGACTAACTCCAACTGGAATGCTGACAAATGCTAGATCAAGAGCCTGAAGCAGGTATCTCATATGGTGAAAAATTTATTCCACTTTACTCCTAAATACCATATTTGTTTAGGATGATGTTTGTTTTTCTTGAACCATCCATCAAAGAAGATCAGTAGTAGAGGGTAGTCAGAGCATCCAGAACCAACACACAGGACTATCTGAGTATGCGTACATATGCTGGTTGGTGCATACCATACATGCACACCTATCAGACACCATACACAATGGATACACCATACATAAAACACACACTTTATTATACACACACACACACACACACACACACACACACACACACACAAACCCCAAACACTACATATAACACACAGGGCTTGAAGCTTGTGGTGCTTAAAACCAGCAGTCTGGAAAGCACAACACAGTCCATTTGAATATTTTCAGAGGTTGCTTTTGTGACACTTCCCATGGACACATGCTAGGGTTAGAATGAGGCCCCAAGGTTCACAGCTGTGTGTGTCTTTGTGTATATACTGAAAGCTGTGCTTCACACTGATCCTGACACTTCCAGCTGTAATCTAGGTTCATTCTGGTCTTCTCCGTTTTCATTTATCTAATTCCCTTTTAACTCAACAGTGAGAAACCCAGAACTGGATAATGATGATGATGATGATGATGATGATGATGATGAGATTGTTGTTATTATTATTATTACAACCGGGTTTGCTTATGTAGTCCAAGGTGTGTGAGAACTCACTTTTCTCTTACTTCAGCCCCTTCGGTACTAGAATAACAGACTCCATATCCTGGTCCTCCTGGTCACTTACCTTTGTGTGTCACCACTTCCCAGCCCTTTGCAGTTGCCCTCCCCAACATGCCCTTCTTCCTTCTTGTTCTTTCTGGGTCCTTCCACCAACAGCCTCAGCCCAGAAAGCTTTGCTCCCTCTTCTGCACTCCAGGTGTAGGCTCCTGTCTTGTTTTGCCACATCTAATGGCTGCAGGTTCAGTAGTTGAGAAAGAGGAAAGACATGGATTTCTCTTCATTTCTATAATTGTGATATTAATGGTTTGTAAAAAAATAATAAAATAAAATAAAGTAGAATTTATTTTTCCCCATACACAGATGTATCTCCCATAGTTCAGGTTTGTCTGAGAATAGAGAGAGCCTTTCACATCTTACTCATATCAAAACATGGAAACATGCAAGGGGTCTCACTGCTGACATATTGCTGCTGAATGTATCCTATGCATTGCTCTGTGTTAGGGCAAATTTCCCTTCATAGTTTTGTAGAGTTTTGAGCTGCAGAAGAGCACTGTTGTGGACTCAGCCAGCATCCTATTGACTGACCCGGGGCTGTTTAGAGTGTTCTCCACTGCTCACTGTATTCTGTTGAAAAACTTGCTTCTGTGGGTTAGTTTTCCTCTGTTGACATCTTTTGTGGAAGGCTAGGGCAGGCTCTGTGCAGGGCCCTATGGTGGATAGACTTGGAGAAGTGAAATCTGTGTGGTGAGCCTTGTTCTGGGGGATTTGGTTGTGTGTGATGAGACCTAGTTGTGCAGATGTTGGTAATGACCTTTGTGGTCAAAGTTAGGAAGCAGGGATGGCCCATCTTCATCTGCTTCAGAGAAGCTGCTGCAACACTCACCTCTCTTCCCATGCCTTTGTGATTCAGGGGAGTGTGTATGTGCACGTGGGTGTCAGGGTGCATGACAGTGAAACTCTCGTGGAAAATTGTTTTATGAGTGAATTGTGACAGACTTCAGAGATAAAATACTGGTTAGTATTTTACACAGTTAGATAAAATAATGGCCAGCTCCGGTTAGTTCTACTTTGCATCCATATAACATTCCCTGTAGAGACTCAGATTCCTGAGCCTCAGCCCCCAGGGGAAAAGGACTCAAAGCTTCTGTAAACTCAGCGGTTTCCAGGTTTTGCAGAGTGAAAAATGTTTCTCTCTAAAGAAATCCTTTGCAGGAACCCAAAGCACTTGGGTTCATTGAAAAAGGTGAGAAGGGGCCCGCTGTGGGAAATGAAGGTGTCTGAAGTGCAAAATGGCCAGTGAAGGTTTGAACTCCTTCTCTATCCTGGGATGAATTGCCACTGTTCACCAGAGTGCCAAGTATCACCCTCTGTCTTCCTCGTACCACACTTTGTTTGTTCTCTTCCTCATTTCCTGTTGCCATTTCCTTCCATCTTGCCTAGTCTTAACTCAGTTATCCTTGTGAATCTCGGCCTGAATTTTATTCTTGGAGAGATTCTGAATAGCAAAATTATTTGTGGCTGTATCTCAGTCCGAGGGAAGTCCCACCTCTATGCTGCAGTATGGAAATGGGCTTTGTCAGTGCTACCCACTTGGTCTACTGCTCATCATGGTGTAGAAATATGTCACATTTAAAGCACTCAGAACTGTGAAACTGCTGTCATTCTAATCTTGCTCACTCTGGGGTAACACCGACTTCACGGAGGGCAGGTAGAAATGAGACCCCTCAGAGTTACTGGTGGTGATGTAAATGGTATAGGCCTATGGAAACCATGCAGCAATTGCTAAGAGAGATGAAATGCAGGTACCAGGTGGCCCAGTGACTCTAGAACAGGAAGTACCTGCCCAATCAGAAACCAGAGTAAAGTTTCATATATGAGGATGAGGCACATGGCTCCTCTGCCCATGTCATCCTCACCAATCGACATCACAACCTTTCCTGTGAATAATATTTGGTATACTTGTATGCTTCAAGTAACATCTCTCCTCCCAATTCATCCTGAGCTATGTTCCAGAATCCCTTCATTTCTCCTATGGATAAGTAGGTACACTCCATGAAGGGAAGTTGATATTATTAGGCAATGTTTAGAAAGTAAGTGTTCAGTTCCACAGACCTAGAGATTTTGAGGATCCGGTTGAAGCAGAAATGTTTATCTCTGGTTTTTGACAGGAGTATGTGCTGAAGGGCTTCCCATGTGTTCAAGGACAGGTGCCTGGAAGGGCATGTCGGATTCTCTTCAATAGAGGACAGCCGGGTAGCAGGGAGGCAAGGGCTGTTCTTTCAACCACAGAAGTCCCTTCTCTGGACATTTTATGATATCATGGAGCCTTTGACAATCTTTATGATGTCACCAGACTTATGGAGACAGTGACTCTTCTAGTTTGCTTCTCCATTGCTGTGACAAAACACTCTGACCAATACCAACTTGGGGTTTATTTAACTTACATCTCCCGGGTTACAGTTCATCACTGAGGGATCCCAAGATAGGAAGTCAGGGCAGGAACCTGGAGGGAGGAGCTGAAGCACAGGCCATGGAGGAACACTGCTTACTGGCTTGTTCCCCTGGCCTCTGATCATCCTGCTTTCTTATACAACATAGGCCCACTTGCCCGGGGTTGGCACCACCCACAGAGGGCAGGGACCTCCTACATCACTCATAATCGAGAATATGCCCCACAGGCATTACCACTGACCAGTCCAATGGAGGCAATTCACCAACTGAGGCTCCCTCTACACAGTTGTGTCAAGTTGGCAACTAAAGTTATCCAGCACACACCCTGATACAATAGTTGTCTCTCTGCATCCCTCTTCTTCATTCTCTCTCTCTCTCTCTCTCTCTCTCTCTCTCTCTCTCTCTCTCTCTCTCCCTCTTTCATCTGTGGCTGGGTCTGAGAATTTGCATGTCTCACAAGCTTCCAGGTGCTGAAATGCCCTGGCCTGTGAAGAGCAATACTCTCTCGATCAGTGTGCTGACCTGGGCTGCACATTAGAATCCCCTTGGGAACTTAAAAATCTGCCCAGATATTGGGTCTCACCCTGAGAAATGCTGCAGTATGTGGCCTGGGCATTGGTGTGCCTGTGGCTGGGTCTGAGAATTTGCATGTCTCACAAGCTTCCAGGTGCTGAAATGCCCTGGCCTGTGAAGAGCAATACTCTCTCGATCAGTGTGCTGACCTGGGCTGCACATTAGAATCCCCTTGGGAACTTAAAAATCTGCCCAGATATTGGGTCTCACCCTGAGAAATGCTGCAGTATGTGGCCTGGGCATTGGTGTGCTGGGCACCTAAGTCACTTTAATTCTTGAGTCCTGTATTAATGGGATGATTGTCTCCTGGGACCAGGGCCTGCCACAGGCTGAATCTTAACACTAAGAGGTTTAAGATGGAGTGTACGCAGGTCATGTTGTTCCTGCAGAACTTGATGGTGCGCTAGAATGACTCAGAGAAATGCAAGGAGCTGGTGAAAAGGACTGGCATTTTCTGGTTAGTGCCAGGCTTGGCAGGGATCCCAGCTATGTGGAGGCTCTGATCTTAGCCCTATTTCTGCCTCTTACCAAGCATCCTGCCTTCTGTTAGAGGACTTGAGCTTTTTGTACTCAGTTTTCCTAAGTGTGACAGAGCCTGTTAGTCCTTTCTGTAATTCTGCCAGCTTCAGAATCCAGACAGTAGCAGAGCAATTTATATGAGGCATGAGTCAAACTTTTCTGGAGTTCTGGGGCTCTGGCTAGGGCTTTACTGAGCTTGTGGCCATGGGACCAGTAGATGGGTGTGCTACCCTTGGATCTTCAGTTCTCTCTCAGAGGGTGTTTATCCTCTACTTGTTCACGATCTCCAGACCCCAGGCCATATACGCACAGGCAGAGGCCATCTCCTTTCCTAGGATTAACATATATCGTCTGGGGTATTAGGATTTTCAGACGTAATTTTACGTTTCCTGGAATTTGGCTGTTTAATAACTTTGGCATGTCTCTGAATGATAGTGGCTGTGTTGCTATTGGCTCCTGGTAGGGTCTTCCTGGGGACTACTGGAGACTGGCTGACAGTGCCTAGAGGTGGGGGTGACATATGCAGACTGCCTGGAACTCACTAGGTGGGGTGTTCAGTAACCTCCACAGCTAGCTCAAGAATGAACAAATTCAGCTGAAGGACAACTTGGAGATGCAGAGGCAGGAGAACAGAAAGCTCCTGCAGGAGTGGAATCTGCTGCAGAAGTTCTTGAATTACATGAAGCAATTCACTGAAGCAGGCTGATGAGAAGATCAGTGACCTCCAAAGCCACCAACATCAGGTAGGGAAAGACAGCTGGGTGCATGTTCAGGTCCACCATGCACTTACCCATGTACTTGCCTGCTTCTCTGTCCATCCATTCACACTTCCACCTATTTATCCACCCACACATCTGGGCCATCCTCCTAACCTCCATTTGGATTATTGACTTATGCCCTGAAACACCCCACACCAGGACTCTTGTATTCTGCCATGCTTGTTAAACCCCATCCAGTCAAACATTTTACCCAGTTGTCCTTCGGTGCAAGTTCATCCACTGACTGAGTCTATCCAGCCTAACAAGATATTTAAAGGAAGGTCTACTCTCCCTCTCCCAGCAACAATCAGTCTCCAACAGTTTTCAGGCTAGAATCTGCCTGCCACCCATCTCCCTCCCACCATACTGGGTCCTTGTCTGATTGAGTTGGCATGGGTCTTATGCTTGACATCACCATTGCCACAAGTTCACATGAGCAATTTCATACCACTAGAATTGTATCTAAAGAAAGAGACAGGTTAGTCATATCATTATTTGGGGTATATCAGAGGGATGTCACTGAGTCCAAGGTCTGGGGGCTTGTGGCTCTTTTCTTTTGCATAGATCCTCTACAATCTCAGGTAGAAAGAAGCTTGCAAGTGGGACAGCCTTGTACAAATATGAAGTGATCCAGGTGTGGTGGCACATGTCTTTAATCCCAGCACTTGGGAGGCAGAGACAGATGGATCTCTATAAGGTTGAGGACAGCCTGATCTACATAATGAGTTCTAGGCCAGCCAGGACTACAGATAGACCCTGTCTCAAAAAGACAATTTAAAAAATACGAAGTGAATGATTCTCATTGTCATCTTTTGGGTGCCATCGTTTAGATACTCCTCCCCTATCCATACCTCTCCTTAATGCCTCCCATCTGATCTAATGTACTTTATTGTATTTATAATAAGGCCCATAGAGTGCAATTTGTGTCCTCAAATGTCTTTTTTGTGTGGATGCACCCACTGGAGCTTTGAAAACCTACCTAGTATTTGGCTAACCTAACTAGTATTAGGCTCTCTCCTCTGCCCCATGACCTGTCTAGCCTCCAGTTCCTAAGCCTGATATCCATGTCAGGTATGGACTCCATCTTATGAAGGGGATCTTGCATTCAATTAGAGAGTTTGGTTCTTCCCATAATATTCATGTCATTATGAAACCTGTGAAACAGTATGGATATTTAAAAAATAAAAAATAGACACGTTTCCTGCACAGAAGTTATTTCCACGATTTAAGTTTTGTCTGCAAGTGCAGAGGAGCCTTTGCCTCTTACTCCTCTCAAAATAGGGAATGATGCAGTGCTTCTTGTTACTGACCTATTGTTGCTGAATATATCCTCTGTGTTGCTGTGCCTTAGGACCAATTCCCCTTCATAGTTTTTCAGAGTGTTGAGCTTAAGAAAAGCACTGCTATGGATTCAGCCAGCTTTCTATTGACTGACCCAGGCCTGTTTTCAGTGCTCTCCACTGTGCATTGTATTCTGTTGAAAAGCTGCAAATGTTGTATCTCATCCACTGGACCCCCAAAAGACCACCGAGGACCCAACACACCAAATGCAAAAGCAAAGGTTTATGGTTTATTCGGGCTTAAGCTCAGGCTCTCAGACCTCACCAACTCAACAGATCCATGCTGAGAGCCCAGAGTAAGGGAGA
>NW_008331140.1:5210754-5263486 GCF_000622305.1 Nannospalax galili
TTCTTTTACTTCCTTGTACAGTTTCCCAGAATATAGCCTGGGAAACTTAGTTTCAGTTTACTGTAATCTGGGGGGCTCTGATTTATGATTCTATCAATTGGAGGGTAGTGGGTGAATGAAGAGGGTCACAGGGTTCTACACATACAAGGGTTATTTTTTTTTTCCTTATGCTATCATGGTCCTCTGTGGAGGACCCAGGAGTGGCTTTGTGTTGGGACCTTGGGTTGGTGGACTTGGAGCTGTAAGGAGGCTTTGTGCAGAGTCATCCTTCCAGGGGAATTTTTTTTGAGAAGTATGATCTAACTCTGGGAAGGTTGGTGTTTACCTGGGGGATCACAGTCTCAGGATGTTAAAAGCTCCTGGAGGGGAAACGCACTTAGGCAAATGTGTTCCCAGGGAAACATGCTTCTGTTCTTTCATTAACAGAGCAATTTAAGACAGGACTGAGAAGGAAGCTGTAAGAAAAATTTGTTATAGTTTTAGAGAAATACGATAATCATGGCAAGCTGCAAATCTCAACAGCTATGAGAATTAGAGATGGAGAAAACTTCACGCCTTTAGTTAGGCATGAAAAAGAAATAACACAGTTTATCAGGACAGGAAAAGCATTCCCAAGAATGGGTTGGGCTAGTTAGCTGAGAAAAAACCCCAAAATACATCAGACCCCACAGTAAATGGCCTTTGTCGTCACCGTCCAGTGCCCTGCATCCCCATGCTCCGTCACTGCCAGTCTTCCTTTGTAATCTGGTTTCTTTCATGTGCTAATCTCCATGTATATTTGTCCACTTCCTACTCTGTTGTCACAAAGGATGAAGGGCCCTGGCTGGAGCCTAGAGCTCTGCAAATAACAGGGAGAACACCATACACCCCCTGCCTCAGAGAAGGCAAAGCAATACCCAAGTCCATTCCTTGACCCTTCAGGGTTCAAGTCCGATATGTGTGTTTGCATGTGGGTGTGTAGCTATACTTGTGGGTGTGTGGGTGCATGAATTTTCACCTGCCACTGGAACTGAGATGAATTGAGACACACTTCAATCAGAAAGTACTAAGCCAGCTCTGGTTAGTTGCAACTTGAATCCATCAACCTCCCCTGCAGAGGCTCATCTTTTTGATGTCTCTCGAGCTCCCAGAGAAAAAGAAGAAGAAGAAGAAGAAGAAGAAGAAGAAGAAGAAGAAGAAGAAGAAGAAGAAGAAGAAGAAGAAGAAGAAGAAGAAGAAGAAAAAGAAGAAAAAGAAGAAACAGGGCTTTATAGCTTTTTGTAAAGGCAATATTTATTTTCAAAGAAATCCTTTGGCTGAATGCAACACACTTAGATTTGTTGAATAAGGGAAGGAGGAAGGTGGCTGTTGTGGAAAATCAATGTCCCTGGGTGGCAGGAATGACCAGTGAGGGTTTGAGATCCCTCTCTGCCATGGGATGGATGGTTACAGTCCACTGGATGGCTGGGTATCACCTTCTATCTTCCACTGCACCACATTTTGCTCTCTTCTTCATTTCCTACTGCCATTTCTTCCCACCTTGCTTTGTGAGGTTTGGCCCAGATTATTATTTGCAAAGGTTCTGGTATGTCAATTCAGGGGCATTCTGACTTCCATGCTGAGGTGCGAGAATGGGGCTTTGTTAATTGCGCCCACTTGGTCTCCTGATTGTCATGGAGTGGAAAGATGCTGCATCTAAAGCACTCAGCACTGTGTGAAGAACTAGGCAAACTGATGGCATTTGAAATATATTCACTCTGAGCTAATACCAGTCTCATGGAGAATGGAGAGAAATGAGGACCCTCAAAGTTGCTGGCCATGATGTAAATGGTGTAGGTTTGTGGAAGCCATACAGCATTTCCTCAGAGAGATGAAGTACAATTACCAGGTCACCCAGTAATTCCAGAACAGGAAGTACCTGTCAGCACAGAGACCAGGAGACAGCAGTGCGGTGGTAGCGTTCTACAGAGAAGCCCTAATGTAGAAACAACCCAGACGCCCAAACCTGATGAAAGAGAAAGTAAATGAGGTCTAGCCTTCAATGCAGTGTTATTAATATAAATGATACAGGTGGTCATTTGGGAAAATAGCTAGTCAGCCTTCCATTACCCAAACCTGTCCCAGTCCCTCAGAGGGAAGAATTGTTGGTTTGACTCGGTTTTTGAGCTGTTATGGTTTCCTGGGCTCATTGCTCATGCTGTGAACTAGAATTGCAAGACTGTGTCCAACCTGGCTGTTCTTCTTTTTCCTGGTGAAGATGAGAAATAAATCCAACCAAATTTCAAGAGCCTTCTACATAGCTGAAAGTTAAAGGTGCCCAGTGGTGTGGAGCATGCAGAGACATTCATTGTATAGTAGAGGATAAGTTGTTGCACCTGGCTGCTCCCACCACTAAGAAACATGCACAATGCTTATTGGGCCTCTAGATTCTGGAGGCAGCCCATTTCTCACCTGGTTGTGTTAATATAATCCATATATCCAGTGACTCAGAAGGCAGCTAGCTTTAAGTGGGGCCTGTAACAGGAAAAGGCTCTTCAACAGGTTCAGGCTGCTATGCAGGCTGCTCTGCCCTGTGGGTCATATGGTCCAGCAGACTCGATGGTACTTGAGGTATCAGTGGTAGACAGAGATATTGTTTGAAGTCTCTGGGAGGCCCTCATAGGCGAATCACAGCAGAGACCACTGGGATTTTGGAACAAGGTTCTACCTTTTGCAAACAACTATTCTGCCTTTGAGAGACAGCTCTTATTATGCTACCGGGCCTTAGTGGTAACTGAATGTTTAACAATGGGTCATCAAGTTACCATGTGATCTGAGCTGCACATGATGAGCTGGGTGTTATCTTATCCATCCATCCATAAAGTAGGACAGGAAGAGTAACAATCCATTTTCAAATGGAAGTGGTATACACATAAATGGCCTGAGTAGGCCCTGAGGGTGTAAGCAAGTTATATGAGGAAGTTGCCCAAAAGCCTGTGGTTCCTACTCCTGTAATAATGTTTCGTGTTTTAACCATGCACCTATGGCTTCATGAGGTGTTACCTGTGGTCAGTAGAATGAGAAAGAGAAGACTATGACCTGGTTTACAGATGGTTCTGCATGCTATGTAGGCACCATCCAGAAGTGGCGAGCTACAGAATTACAGCCACTTTTCTGGAATAACACTGAAGGCCACTAGTGAAGGAAAATCTTCACAGTGGGCAGAACTTCTGGAAGTGCACATGATCGTGCATTTCGCTTAGAGAAGGAGAAATGGTTGAATAAGTGATTATATATGGATTCATGGGCTGTAACCAATGATTTGGCTGGATGGTTAGGAAGTTGGAAAAAGCATGACTGAAAAATTGATAAGAAAGATATTTGGGGAAGTCTTTGGATAGATCTCACCAAATTGGTAAAGGATGTGAAGATACTTGTGTCTCAGGTAAATGCTCATCAAAAGGTTATTTTAGCAAATAATGAGTTCAGTAATCAAGTAGATTGAATGATCTGTTCTGTGGAAAATCAGTGTCTTTCTCTGTCTATCCCTGTAATTGCCTAATGGGTCCATAAACAAAGTGGCCATGGTGGTAGAGATGCAGGTTGTTCATGGGATAGACAACATGTATTCCCACTCATCAAGGCTGACCAGGTTATACCTCCTGCAGAGTGATAGATCTGCCAAGAGCAGAGACCAATATTTAGCCCCCAATATGGTACTATTCCTCAAGATGACTAGCAAAAAACCTGGTGGCAGGTTGACTACATTGGACCACTTCCATCATGGACAGTGTGATGGTTTGAATGAGAATCTCTCCCATAGGCTCTAAGTATTCAAAAATTTTATACCCAGTTGTTGGTGGTGTTTGGGGAAGGAGGTTGTCCCACTAAATTTTCCCCTTCCCACTCTGTTTGACTGGCCCTCACTCTCTCTCTCAGATTCTTGTGCTCCTGATATGGGTGGACAAGCAGCATAACACATTTTAAAAAATATTTTATTATTTTTATTTTATGTGTATGCATGCATTGCCTACATGTAGGTAATTTCACCCATGTCGTGCAATGCCCATGGATGACAGAAGAGGCTGTTGGATCCCCTGGAACTGCAGTTACAGACAGTTGTTAGATGCCATGTGGGTGCTGGAATTCGAACCGGAGGTTTCTGCAAGAACAGTGTTCTTAACTACTGAGCCATCTCTCCAGCCCATCATAACATATTTTTATCTTGGGTTTCATATGGTTTATATGATAGGAAAGGAGGACTTACAAAGAGACAGCATCACTCTAGCCCCACCCAGGTCTCTGCTAGCTTTTGCACATACCCTGTGGGCACACAGTCTCACCCCATGGTCTATGGATGCCCCTTCTCACCTCCACACTTGCAGGATATCTCCACCATTCACTCCAGTGACTGCACACTTCCTTTTCCCAACCAATCTTGTGCCATGCCAGCCCTCCACAGCTAAACTCTCCACAGCAGACTCCACCCCTGGCTGGCTTTTACTTTTTGGAGGAAGTATTTTTTTGGCTACATTCCACCCCTGTCCTCCAGCTCTTACAAACTTTCCACCATTTCTTCCGTAAGTTTCCCTGAGCCTTGGAGGGGGTGGGATATGTAGAGTGGTCTCTCTTATATCATAGTTGTTGGGACTAAGGTTTGCTTTGCTTAGCAGGGGACCTGTTGACTTCAGAGCAGAGAGACTTGATTGGCAACAGAGTCTTTGACCCTGGGACCTCTGTCTTTTCAACAGCAGATTTATTTTAAAATTCAGATGGTTTTTATACATCCAAAGGATCTAGCAGTCATGTGGTATATGGCAGTCACATACAAATGTTTAGGGTACAAAGAAACAGGAAATTTAGTCTTCTAGTTGCCTCCAGAAGGATTCTTAAACTTATATTCAAGGTTATCAATGCTTATCCGATAATTTATTGGACACAATGTTTTCTTTCTTAGAACTAAAAGCATGGTGAACTTTTAGCTTTTAGCTCAGGAGTTAACCTTCAACCTGGCCTAATCTTTTAGCTAAGGATAGCTGAGTTATTTGTTCAGGGCAAGGAGATGAGCCAAGGGTTGTTGACCAAGATGCCTTCCCACAGAGCAGGGAGCCTGCATTTATGACCAGGCTACTTTCTTCTGCCAGTCTGGCAGTGTTCTGCAAGACAGGGATTATCAGAGCTACTGTTTTCTGTGCCCCTCCCTTTAGCAGACAATGTTGCCTGGACTTAAAAGTTCTAGGCTCATCTTACCCTAGGGCCTGGCATCTTGGTTTCCTATAATATTGAGATAGTAATCTCTTGGGGCTCCCCATCATTCATCTTCAAGACATGTCTGGTCTATCTTAGTAGTGTTTCCCCTACTGTGAAGAAAATTAGAAGGAAGTAGACACTTCTAAGCAAACATGAATGTAAATAAAAATGTCTAGAAGATATCCCAGTAGATGTATTATGCTCACTAAACAGTATACATGCATATTTCCCCACTGGGGCCTATAGCCTTCCCTTACACACAAGGTTGGCCTGGTCTGCAGTACTAGATGTATGTTCCACCCCTAGGAGCAGGCCTTATCCAATTAGAAATTTTCAGTTGTACATATGTTAGTCAAGCCATTATTGCATTTACAGACATTGCTTAGTATGTCCATACTGTGCATCTACTGTGTTAAGTAGAATCATAGAGGATCCTTTCTTACCCAACCTTCTGCATAGAGCTTTCTGGCACTATGAAAACCACCCATCCAGTAACATGGAGTTTTTGGCTCAGTCTCAGCTCCATCTCTTATCCATGCTCACATCATGCAGTGTCTTCAGCAACATGGTCTTACCGACCTTTCTAGTGTACAGCCGACATTATTGGCAATAGCCTTGCTGAATTTGAGGACCTCTAGGATCTCTCTATGACCAACAGCTCATTGGGGGGAGGGGGCGCATCCCACCCCTGGTACTGCAGCTTTTCTTAACAGTTTTATAGTTTTTTGAGCCTCTGATTTTATCTTACCCAACCATGAAACTCCCAAGAATTTTGCATTTATAGCTGGCCTTTGTTTCTTCAGGTATCTTTCAAATGGGTTTCACATCTGTAAAACACTCAAATATTAACATCATATATTAAATCCATCATAGACAAGGCCTAACACAGCATGGAAAGGTTTTATCCATTTGTATTAATTGCTTTCTCCATAGACCTTTGTTAGGTACCATAGCATGGATAAGAGGCATTAATTTGGTTAGTTCTTTACTATCTTTAGTTATCCCTTTGGAGTCATTCTGAATTGTGGGGATCTTACACGGAGTCTTTTGTATTCACTTATCCTTGATACACTTACAAGTACTGGCTCTGGTTGCCTGACCCAGCACCAGGCTAAGGAGTCAGGGTGTTTCTCTTGTCCCTGCTCCACCTGTTGGTTCCCTGAGTCAGGCAGGCCCTGGTTCTGCTTCCTGACTATAACCATATCTGTCATCTCTCCATGGACAGTACCTGGCTGTTGGAGAAGGTCCTGGTAGGAAAAACAGTCTCCACTCCTAGCATAGCCTTTCTCAGGAGAGAAATGCACCTTATTTAAGCTTTGTGGATCCTTAACCACCCCAGGAACAGTTTTTATCCTCTGATTGTCTTTTTCAAACTGTTCTTCCAGGTTTAAAGCCTTCCAGAAACTCCTTAGTACCGAACTTCATTTTCTATCAACGTTTTCCTTGGGAATTTGGGCTTGACATAAGTCTTGCCACATTTGTAGGGCATTATGTTATTCTACAGACACATTTTACATGCTGGTCAGAGTCTCTTAGATCTGCTAAAGCCTCGCTCACTTTACAAAGGTCCTATCTCAATAAAGGGCTTAGCAAAACCATTGAAGCTCTATACCATTCTCGAGGTCCCTGTTGAGTTCCTTTATATCTCTGGTGAACACAGTTTTATCTGGCCCAGTGAACTGGGCATCATATATTGCTTTTCTCCTATGTAGGTCTCTCAGTAATGCCTGTCCTTCCTTTACAGTCCTCCAGCCGCTATTAATCATGGGAGTTTCCCTTGGTGATGACCATGTATCTTTAATGCCTTGCACCAGCCATCCCATTAATGACTGCTCCCCTCTGCATTGGCCTAGGTTGAACAGACTATGTCACAAGGTTGGATGAGTGGTTATATAACTGAGCTGTGAAGCTTCTGAAGGACGTAGACTGACGTTATTTGCTCCCATATCCTATACCACCACAAGCCACGTGGTGAGGGGCTGTTTGATTGTTTGCTTGTAAGTCTTTCCTAGTTTTAACAAGTCCAGTGTGGAGTATTTTCTAGCTACAGTACTGTTAGCTTTTTTCTGTTTTTGTAAAAAAGGTTGAATCTGAGATGCAACTTTAGCTACTTTTATTTTTAGGTTGTCTCTTTTTTCACTAATATCTGTCTTTTTTCCTGAGTTTTCAGACCCCTTCTCCCCTAACCTTACATAAGTTAAAATGACCCCTTTTTTTTTTCTCTCAAGCTCTGAGGCCAAAACTGAATCTGCCTGGACCTCCTTAACCTTTTCAGCTTCCCATGCCTTGGGCTAATCTTTTATTATGCAAAGTGGCCCAGCCACCTCTCTGGGTTCCTCTCTTGTTTATAAGATTTTTATCTAGGCTCTCTATAATCTCTAAGATTTCAAATCCACCTTGAGGCAGACTCCATGTTTTTTAGCATCTGAGCTATTTCCTCACATTAACAACATAGCTGTGGCCCTGGAATTTTCCCTTTGATTCCCTCTGCATCTTCATGGCCTGAATCATTCTAATTATATATTTCATGATCCATTACACAATGCAGGGAAGCATAGCTAGGCACCTTAAGCCTATGGGGTTTGGCCCCTCTCGTCCCTGGGTTCACACCAGCTTCTCCAGGAAGTGTTGTTACCTCAGAGGACTCCTTGTCGTGCCCATCTCCTCTCTTCTCAATTTGGGAATCTGAACCCAGTTCCCTTTCCATCAGCTTACCAGAAGCTGCTGGAACCACACAGGTTTCCAAGGCCCTGTTTCCATGTTTTTTTCTGGAACTCTCTCCTGCTTTCTATACCAATTTTTCCCATTAAATTTTCCCCTTCCCACTCTCTGTTTGACTGGCCATCACTCTCTCATGATCTTCTGGTCCTGACATGAGTGGACAAATTGTATAACATTTATTTTTATCTTGGATTTCACATGGTTTATATGATAGGGAGGGAGGACTTACAAAGAGATGGCAGATGGCGACATTCCAGCCCTGCCCACCGTCTCCATTAGCTTTTTTTTTTCTTCCTTTGATAGGCTTTATTTATTTATTTTTTTTAGGAGATGTGAAGGAGAAGTAAAGTCAAGAGTAATTAGCATTATAAGTTCTAGATAGGGAACAAGAAAAACGTCAGAACAGGGCAATTATCAAATGTTCATATGAGAGTCCATTGAAATTTCTTAATAAGGGCTTCCAAAAGCATCTCTCTATTGGGTTCCTCCTCATAATTCTTTTGTCAGCCAGGGCTGGACTTGAGAGTAATAGATTCAGTATTTGCTTTCAGGAATTTTGATAGCTGTTGAAGGGGTTAGAATCAATGTCAGTTCCCTCTCAAAGTGTCAGTCTCCTCTCTGCCAGGGCTCACTGTTGCTGGGGAGCCATTGTGCACTGGTCCTGGTCCTGGCAGGTTAGGAAAGGAAGAAGCCGGTGGGGGGAAGGAAGGTCTTGGGTAGTGGTGAGTACGACAGGAAGAAACATCTGGGAGACTGTGTCAGTGGACAGCTTGTTTTAACATGGCTAAGCAGAAATTTTTATAGGAAAATTTCATGGGCAAAGAGGTGGGGTTGTGTTTTTGGTGAGCAGGTAGTTAGGGGGAGGGAGGGGATTTCTAAAGCTTTGTGGTGTCTGCTCATGGTACTATCTGTCGTGTTGTTCAGTCACATGATTTACAAGGAACCTGATTAGGGTTGGGGAAATGGAAGCTTCGCCTAGAGGCAGTTGGGTGAGAGGTCATGGAACAACCAGCATGTCCTGAATGGAGCAGGCCCGACTTCTGACGTCCTCACTAGGAGGTCTCTGGGGTTACATGGCCCTCCTCAACATTCCAATCATTTTTGACCTTATCCCAACATCTCTCCCTTTGTCTTTTGTAAGGGATGGGTGACATCATATTCGGAGAAGGTAACAGGGATAGTTTGGTGTTGGACCAGGACTCGATTGGTAGCAATATTAATGATACCTTGTATGCGGCTTTTGAAAAATTGGATTAGACAGGGTGTAACAAGAAGCAGGGTATATAAAGCTAGCAGGGGACCCAACAAGGTTAGAAACCAAGCAAGGAGGGGGTTGGAAAACCATGGGGCCTCACTTCCTGAAATGGAAAGGGCCCTGTGCTCATTATTTAGTTTTTGGAGAGTTTTAACATTTTGCTTGACAATCCTAGACTTCTTTCTTTAGTAAAAGACAGGTCCCCCTCCCCGATGTTCATCCATGTTCAGCAGATACACGGCTCTTTGGTTTTGGAGTACCACCGAGGCCAAGGACTTGATTTGGCTTTGTAGGGCCTTGAGACTCTCAATTGTAGATGTCACGGCTTGTTTGAGTGGGCTGCAGAAGTAGGTGGCCGAGTGATAGGAGTGCCCCAGGACTCCACCTGTAAGACCTGCTTATCCTGCCAACAGAGCAAGTCCCAGGCCAATGAGTAGGGGGATGAACACTTTTGCCAAGGTGGGGAGTTGTCATTATATTGGCCACTTCTTCCTTTTCTAAAAGGTAGAGTTGGGGAGAAACAATAACAGGAGTATAAAAGGCAGAAATAGTTTCATTGATACAAGTTCTTATGGTGCCGTTACACCAAAAGAGGGCAGGGAGGCAGTGCACATAGGGTTGTGGATATAGAAATATTAGAAGCACAGGTGGAAGGGGGTATAGCAGGTGAGCTGTAAAAACAAAAGGGAAAGGAAAGGTGCTGGTCATAGAGGGAGATGTTGGGAAGAGGGTGATGGTGAGTTGTTTCCTGGGTGTTTGCTTAGGTGATTGAGATGTTGGCTGGAACAGCTGCTAGCAGGGGTTTAGTGATAGAGGCGAAAAAAAAAAAAAAAAAAAAAAACATTGAGAGATGTTAGGATGGGAATGGGAGGAGAGTTGGACAAGATCCAACTTGGGTGTCAGGGATGTTTGGATTTGTTTTTTGATACGCCCCTCACCAAAAGGATATGTGAGAGGATATTTGATTTAATTTATTCCAATTGTGGGACTGGCACTAGCTGACAAGATATATGTATGTCAGTGTTGGGGTAGGATGCAAACCCATTAGCATATAGCTAGCCATGAATTCTGGTGTGCCATCAGTCATCCCAAGGGTCCTTGACAATTATTGCACATTCTCCTTTAATTTCACAATACATGCTGTCTATTTTGGCACTTTTTTCTATGTGACACGACTTGTACCAGCAGCCTCCATGTGTGTCCTCATCTTGTAAGCAGTTACCTTTGTTTCAAAAGGAAAAACAAGCATAAGCATCAAGCATAGGGGAGGAAGATTGGGGCTGGATGGGGATACTAACAGCAGTTTGGCATCCTACAGGAGGCAGTCTCCAGTGCTGATTACTCAAGTAGTTTTTTCATAAGTTCGTCTAATGGAGAACTGCCACATGAATGTTGTTTGGGCCAAAGCAGAGTTAGTATGGATTATGACTAAAACAGCCATGAGGATGACCTAGAGTGAGGCATTTTTGGGGCAGGCTGCTTGGACTTGGGAGACCAGATTGTGGATGTCTTGCCAGGTGATATTTTGTCTTGTCCTCGGGTGGTGTTTCCTCCTCCAGTGTTGTTTTGTCTCCATCACGGAGAGCCTGGACATTTTCTTGATCAGCAGGAAGGTGTCTGGCAGGGATCCAGATAGGCTTTGGTTGATCCTGGGGAAAAATACAAGCAAAGCCCCTTCCTATTGTTAGTAGTGGGTTGGGGCCCTTCCAGAGTCCATCCAGGGGAATCCTTCCGTCTCACCATTAGTTGTGGGAGGATTCTGTTTTTTTTTCCAATGGAGAACAATAGGGGGTTCTGATGAATTTTTTGAGATGTTGGATAAGTTTTGGGTAGTTAATGCCATAGACAGTTGTGTGTTAGGAAGGTAGTTTCCTCCATTTTGATTTTTGAGTTGATTTTCTAAGGTGTGGTGAGTTTTTTCAATAATTCCCTCTTCTTGGGGGTTACAAGGGATTCCTGTACAGTGAGATATATCCCATTGGGAGCAGAAGGATTTCAAGCTGACAGAAAGATTGAGCTGACAAAGGCTGGACCACTGTCAGTTTTTATCTGTTGAGGGATGCCCATAATTGCGAATGTCAAGAGCATGTGAGCAATAAGTCTTTTTGAATTTTCATGAGTTTATGTAGTGGCCCAGATGAATTTGGAGTAAGAATCTACTGTAACAAAAACTAATTTTTGAAGGCCTAATTGGGGGAACATGAAAAATGTCAATTTGCCAGAGCACATTTGCTTTTAAGCTGCAGGGGTTTATACCAATTGTTTGTAGTGTAGGGGTATGTATTAGTGAAGCACAAGAGGAACATGTTTTTAGAATTCATTTGAGGTGAGCAGTAGGGGTGTCGGGGAATTGGGCTTGGAGGACTTTAACGTTAGTATGGGTAAGAGCGTGAAACCTTTTAGCTTTTTTAAGCATGGAGTGGAAGGCCATGTGGGAGGCAATGCAGTCAGCAAGGGCATTGCCTTCGGTGAGAGGCCCCGGAAAGGGGCTGTGAGAGCGGATGTGTTGGATGTAGAGGGGTTGTGCACATCCATGTAAGAGGGTGGATACAGAGATAAGCAGGGAGGGCAAAGGGCTTCGGTCAATTTTAATGAAGGATCATGAGATCCAGGGGAGAAGGTTAGTGACATAAACGCTGTCAAAAAAAAAAGGTTGATGGGCTCATGTACCTCCCTTAGGGTGAGGTAGACTGTGTATAAATCTTTATATTGGGGGGAATTATGAGGACGTTCCTGGAAGAGGATGGTGGGCAGCTGGATGGTGTCCCTGTAGAAGATAGCAGGAGCTCCCCTGGAGCCCCTGTCAGTAAAGATCGTGATGGCCCCTTCCAGGGTGGTTTGGGAGAACAGGCGGGGATGGAGCCAGGGGAGGGAGGGCAGGACAGCAATCCATTTAGTCCCTAGGGAAGTGGCTGTCAATTTGTCCTGGAAATCTCATTAGGCTATAGCTATCCGGGAATGATTACGCATTAGCTATTGTACATCAGAGAGAAAAGGGGGTGCTAATTTTATCAGGTTCTTTCCCTAACGTTTGTAAGGAACAATTTCTCCCTTGACAGACCATATTAGCTAAAGCATCCATCTCTGTCAGCAGGCGAGGGGCATTACTAATAGGGGTATGAAGCCATTCTGGGACCCCTTGAGGTTGGTGCAAGTACCCAATGAGGGTGGGGGAGGAATTGAAAATTAAGAGATGGATGGGGAGGAAGGCTCATAGCGGTGTAGGGTCATGTTTTGGAGAGTGTTGTTGATGGTTATTAATGCTTCCTTGGCACCTAATGTAAGTAAGCATCTGGACAAGGGATTTTTGTCCCCTTTTAGGAGGTTAAAGAGGGGTTGAAGAATGTCTGTAGAGAGTGGCCGCCATTGTCTAAGCCAATTGAGGTTTCCTAAGTAACTCTGTAAGGAGGCCAGGGTAAGCCAGAAAGGGAAGGAAAGGATGGTCTTTAGTGGCTGGACAGTTATTAGGGAAATTTCAGTGCCCAGAAATTTTATGGGAGGGATGAGCTGAATCTTTGTAGGGGTGATTTTAAAACTGGAAGCCTCAAGGGAAGATATTAATTGATCCCTGAGGTATGGTAAGGGTAGGAAGGGTTCATTCCAGGCATGGATATCATCCATGTAGTGGTAGACATGGAGTCCCCTTGCAATGTGGGGTTTTTAAGGTGAAGGCGACTGCCTCTTAGCAGATGGTGGAGCTGTTAACCATTCCTTGGGGGAGGACAGTCCATTCATACCTTTTTGTAGGCCCAGAGTTATTGATGGTGGGGATGGAGAAGACAAATTTCTTATAATCTCTTGGGTGTAAGGGGATGGAAAAGAAACAGTGTTCGATATCAATGGATAGCAAGGGGGTGTCTAAGGGAATGGCTAGATTGGGGGAGTCCACGCTGAGGGGATCACCAGATTTGCATGGTTTTGTTGATGGCCCTCAAGTCATAATAAACGGCATCCCCCAGAGCCTTTTTTGGTGGTAAAGAAAGAAGTGTTCCAGGGGCTGCGGGAAGGCTGAATATGTCCTAATTGTAACTGTTCCTCAACAATCTTTTCAAGGGTTAATAATTTCTCCTTAGGTAGTGGCCACTGTTCAACCCAGACAGGATCATCAGAATTCCATTCCAGGCATGGAGTTTGATACCTACAGTGGCCATTACAATTGGGGGTAACCAGTAGGTGGGGAAAAGGGGCATGAGTCAGATGGATCGTCAGGGTCCATCAAGGGAGCCTCATGCCCAGTAGTGATGATTATATCAAGAGATCCAAGGCGATCTCTTCCTAGTAAGTTGGTGCCTATGTTGGCAACCAGAGGGTGGATGTGGCCCCAGTTTCCATTGGGGTCCTCCCATGTAAGAGTTTCTTTAGTGATGAAGGCCTGGGAGGCACACCCTACCCCCACTAATTTGGGGCCTGGTAGCAAGGACCAAGATGAGGGAGCTTCCTGTCTCCTAATGACAGTTTTATCAGCCTGTGTATCAATGAGGCATTTAAAGGGTTTTTCTCCTAGTTTAATCATTATTTGGGGGTGGGTTTTCTCAAATATGGTCCGTATTCTTCCATAAGGTTCTGCCCTTAGGAGGTTGCCCTCTTACCGATGGAGCTGAGGGCTGCCTCAAGAGGAGTTTAAAAGCGGGAGTGGTTTGCCGTCTTTGTCATATATGGAACAGCAATCACATTTCCAGTGATATCCCTTTTTGCAGGGAGGGAAAACTCTCTTGAGGGCCTCATTTGTTTTAGTTTGGGTGTTGTCTCAAGGGCATTTATTTTTCCAGTGACCTCTTTCCCCGCATTTAAAGCATTTCCCTTCCTTTTTTAAGGCAGCTGAGAAAGCTTGGGCTATGGATGTGGCCTTATGTGTGGCTGTGACTATGTTTTGGGTGGCCACTATCCATTTATCATAATGTTCCTCTTTTAGGCCCTGGCAGGCTTGTCTACATTCAGAAGTCATTCCATCCCAAACATTATTGTGGAGTAGGATGTCTCTTGTCATGGGGTCATAAATTTTCCTATCTATTCTAGTTTTGGACCTGAGTATAAAGTCAGCAAGGGATTCTTCAGGTTTCTGCAAGAGGAACATGAGAGATGATTCAGATGCAGGGCAAGAAGGAGGGGTAATATGTTCCAAGGCCTGCAGGGCACAAAGGCGCACCTGATCATAATGGCCAGGTGGAAATCCCACCTGTTGGACTCTAGTAGCCCAGTCACCCTGACCAAAAAGAGTGTCAAAGTTCCAATTTATATCAACTTGGTCAGCGTTTTTGTGATGTTGTTGGATACATTCATCTCAAAATAGGGCCTCCCACAGTAAGAAGAAGGGGCCAGGCAGAGATGCCCTACAAATGTCTCACCAAACTTGGGCTGTATTCAAGGTGGCATTGAAGCCAAGGAGGATATTTTTAGTCCAGGGGGCATGTGCACCATCTTCGTGAACTCCTTGTCAGAATTCCTTAAGGTTGCCTGCTGAGTATGGGTACCATTGTAGGGGCCTGCGGAAGGTGGAGACCAAGTTAACCAATAGGGCCTCATATTCTAGATTTTGTGTGTCTCTTATATTGCAGAGTTGTTGGGTGGCTGTGGAGGCAGGTGTCGGTGGGGCTGTGGGTGCAAGTCAGGGTTCCTTATGGGGGGGTTGAGGTTTTTATCTCTAATTTCCTCGAGTGGGTAAGGGTGCAGGGGGGGCTAGAGGTGTGAGGGCTCCATTTTAAAAATAGCTCTTTCCTGATATTTTCTATGGCCTGTTCTAGGGATGCCAGGTTGGCCACAGGCTGATCTTCTGGACATTCCTCATTCCAATCTTCAGGGGGAGGATAGGGATGGGGGCGAGCCTTTCCTGGTGTCATGGATTGGGCCCACAGGCACTGTCTGATGGCTGCAATGATGGGGAGGAACTGGGCGGGGGGACCTGTCTTTGACCTCCCTTCGTCTGGCAAGATAGGCTACTCTGGTCCAGATTTCTGAGTCATATGGGTCCCCGGAGACCATCCAAGGGGCAAGTTGTAGGACCTCCTCCCAAAAGAAAGTAGCCTCCTTCTGAGACAGTTTAACCTCTCTACTTTTAAGAAGAGCTCAGAGACCCCTGATCTGGGGGTCCCTCATATTCCCCAGAGTGTTGCCCATAATAGAAAAGAAAAGGGGGATGAAACACCGAGTCCTAGAGGAATGTTCCTGCAACCCAGAGGTTACGGGGGATTCCGGACTAGTCCAGGACATAAGCCTGACCACAAATTTCAGAGAACTGGTGACTGCCCTAGAGGCTTTTAATTGGTCCTTGTGTTACCGGGTCTTATAGTAGAGAGGTATATAGATAGAAGGCCTTTGCCAACACCTGGGTGGGTGGTCGGTGTCCATTCGGAGGACTAGGAGCCTTTGGCTGACAACAGAGAGTGGCCCTGATCAGAAAGCATCCATTGCTCTTTAGTCTTGAACAGTCCCTCGCAACAGCATAAACCAAAAGTAAAGGGGGAAAGAGAGAAAGCACCAATCCTCAGAGCGTGATGGCCAAGGCTAACCAGCCGATGTCCCTCTGCAGGGGAGTACTCACCCTTCTCCTGCACATGTCCAGAGAATCCTCCTCGAGCCCCACTTTGGGCACTAGCTCTCGGTCTCCTCCATGCCGGGGCCTCACTGTTGCCAGGAAGCCATTGCACACTGGTCCCGGTCCTGGAGGGTCGGGCAAGGGAGAAGCCAGTGTAGGGAGGGAGGAAGGTCTTGGGCGGCCGCGAGTAGAACTGGAAGAAAAACCTGAGAGATGTATCAGCGGACAGCTCATTTTAATACGGCAAAGAAAGTTTTTTTAGGGAAGTTTCAACGGCAGAAAGGCAGGGTTGTGTTTTCGGTGGGCAGGCAGGTAGGGGAAGGGAGGGGATTTTTAAAGCTTTGTGGCGTCTGCTTATGGTACTTTCTGTCCTGTTGTCCCACCACATAATTTACAAGGAACCTGATTAGGGTTGGGGAAATTAGAGCTTAGCCTAGAGGCAGTCTCGGAGTAAGAGATCATGGGACAGCCAGCATATTCAGAATGGAGCGAGTTGGACTCTTCCTGTTCTCATTAGGAGGTCTCCAGGGTTATGTGGTCCTGCTCTACATTCTGATCATTTTTGGCTGTATCCTACATCAAAGGCTTCTAGAGAGGGAGAGAACAAATTTAGCCATAATTTTAGAACAATATCAGGTTGTCTCACTTCACTCTAGGTGGGAAGTACAGTATTGCAGACTAAGATTTGATATCTTACATCTCAGCAGCACTTTCTGATTAGGAACAAAATCGTCAATGATAAATAATTTTCTAAATAACTTTTTATATGGACTTAAGCCTAATGTCCGGGAAGCTTAATCCCTAGAACTCTTAAAAAATATACTGATGACTTTACTCTTTGGTTATAATTTCCTTTTGGGTGTTTAAGGCCATACAGTTGGCCCAAATAAATCAATTTACATTTACACTTAAGGTCATTTAAGGATCTGTTCCTCAGGGGTCACATGGGCTTGGGAGAAGCCCCTGGCTCCTTTCTTTTACCAGCTCCATTTGTCTGAAGATAAGTCAAAGGTCCTGCTTGACCATGTCTGGCTTCACTTGGAAGTATGAATGAGATGTTTCCTCTGAGTTCACCCTCCTCTTTGTAGACTGGACACTGACTCTAGTCCGTCTCATGGGGTCTCATGGCCTCCCTGAACAAGAGGACAGGTGACTCACGACAGTTACAGGGCATTTTGAGAGATGTTGCATATTCCCCTCGAACTTAGTTGACCTTAGAGGGCAAGGGGCAAAAAGTGTCCTTTAAGTCCCTATGACTAGATTAGTATAGGCCTCAAAGTATGGCTGTTAAACATTCAGTAAGATTAGTTCCACTGGTCTGGTACTTTTAATTAACATGTGCTATGTAGATAAAGCTTGGGTATAAGGCCAAATATTCTCAGATATATATAAAAATATAGAGAGAGAGAGAGAGAGAGAGAGAGAGAGAGAGAGAGAGTCCCTTATACTAATTGACTAAACTATGACCTTAGAAATTTTAAGATTATGTGTACATTGTTTTTGTCTCATCCTTTATACATCATAAGAAATCTGCACTGACCTTCATCACTTGCTAAGGCTTTTTCATTTTTCTATTTTGGAAAATATCTCTATTTCCATATCTCTTTGTTTGTTTGTTTGTTTGTTTGTTTTTGCAACAGGATTTCCCTCTAGCCACAGCTGACCTGGAACACTCTGTGTAGACCAGGTTGGCCTTGAACTCCCAGAGATATGCCTGCCTCTGCCTCTCAAATTCTGGGACTACAGGCATGGGCCACCATGCCCAGCATTCCCATAGCCTTTTAACAGCTGTTACATTCTCATTTTCATTTTTTTAATAATTATGAGACATAATAGCATTAACAAATTTTCCTTCTGTTGTGAGACTTCTTTTCCTGGGGATGCTAAGCAATGCTTATGCCCTTTTAAAGTTCTAGTGTCAAGCCAATGTTTGAATAATTTTTATTGGGGAATCATTGAATTTACTGGGCTTACTTACGGAGACAACTGAGGGGTTGATGAGGTGTATGTATGACCTGAAGGTGTGCACACTAGAAAGCCTTTACCAAGCATGGGTCATGCCTTCTCTTCATAGCCTTCCCCAGATTGTATACTTTAGCTCTCACCAAATCCAGGAGACCATGTGTGATCAGAGCCAAATTACATACAGTTGGCTGGGAAGTGTGGCTGGACACTCTGGCGAGGGTCCGATGGTCCTGCTTGACCCTCCTTTAATGAATAAACACAAAAATCAACAAGCTCAGTTGTGACAATGTTTAGTGATCAGGCACAGCTGAAGTCGTGATGACGGTAGTTATTGCATGCAGAAGACACTGCTGTACAGCGGTCTCACCCCATGATCTGTGGCTGCCCCTTCTCGATTCCGTGCCTGCAGGACACCTCTGACCTTCACCCAGGTGGCTGCACACTTCCTTTTCCTTCCAGTCTTGCTGCCATGCTAATTCTCAGCTGATAACTCTGCAGTGGGCTCCAACCCTGGATGGTTTACACTTTTCAAAGGAATAAGTATTTTGGGGGATACAGAGGTCTTGGAGGATCTGGCCATGTTGGAGGAAGCAAGTCTCTGGGGGAAGGCTTAGAGAATTCTTAAGCCTTGCTGTATCTCCTGTTGTGCTCTTTCCTGTGCCTGCTTGAACATCTGAGAGCATAGCTTATGCTCCTACTCCAGTCACCTCTGCCACTAGGCTTCCCCATCATTATAGACCCTTGCCCCTTTGGAATGTTTAGCTAAATAAATTCTTCCTTTTATAAGCTCCCTTGTTCATGGTGTTTCTCACAGCAACAGAAAAGTGATTAATATAGACAGTGCATCACTTTGTCCTTTTAGAAACAGAAACTTTTTCTGGTTATGGGTTTACTCCTCCTGTATGGAATTCATCTGCCAAAACTACCATCCAGGGACTTACAGAATGCCTCATCCACCATAATTTTATTCCACACAATACTGTCTGACCAGGGAATTCACTTCACAGCCAAAGGAATGTAGCAGTGGGCCTATGGTCATGAAATTAACTGGTCTTAAACCATGTTTCCCAACATCCTGAAGCAGCTGACTTGATAGAATGGTGGAATCATCTTTTAAAGACTCAGTTATGGTGCTAATTAGGTGAAAGTAGCCTGGAGGACTGAGACAGGGTCCTCCAGAAGATGGTATATTCTTTGAATCAGCATCCAATATATGGTACTGTTTCTCCTGTAGCCATGATTCACAGATCAGGAATCAAGGAGTGAAAATGGGAATGGTTCCACTCACTGTCACCCCTAGCGGCCCACTAGGAAAATTTTTGCTTCCTGTAACTTCGACTTTGTGTTCTCCTCTTCTAGAAGTTTGGGGTTGAGAATGGGCATTTCTTTTGCCAGGAGACACAACAAACATTCCATTGAACTGGAAGCTAAGATTTTCCACTAGTGATTTTGGGCTTCTAATGCCCTTAAGCCGACAGGCTAAGAAAGGAATAACAGTATTAGGATGGGTGATTGATCCAGACTACCAGGGATAAATTGGTCTTTTCTCCAAAATGGAGGTAAGGACGATTATGTCTGGAAGCTAGGAGACTCTTTAGGATGTTTTTTGGTGTTACCATATCCTGTGGTTAAGGTCAACAGGAACTTGCAATAGTCTAATCAATGTAAGATAATAAATCGCCCAGTCCTACCAAGGATGAAGGTGTGTTTGACTACTTCATAGAAGGATTTAGGCTAGCAAAAGTGTTCACTGAAAATGGAGGAAATACAGAATGGTTAGTAGAGGAAGGTAGTTATAAATATCAGCTAAGGCCACATGACCCATTGCATGAACAAGGACTGTAATTGACACGAATGTTTTTGTCCTATTTTGTTAAGAACATACTTGTGCATATATATATATATATATATATATATATATATATGTAAAGCATATATTTTTGTTTTGTTATTCCTTTAAAAGCCTTCTATAGTTGAGATAAGTGTTATGTGGTTAAATTTTGTAAATCTATATTATCATATTTAGGTTATGAGATACTAAAAGACTAAAAATTCCTTAAGGACTTAACCACCTATTCTATATTATATAATGCATTTGCAGTTGTGTGTGGGATAGTTATATCATGGTAGGCAGAATCATGACCTTGCCATTGTTCTAGTTTGGAAATTAAGCATTACATAAGGAGATGCTTCTGGGTGTCACGTTGACAAGGGGTGGACATGTGATGGCTAATCCTAGTTGTCAAATTGACTTGATCTGGAATTAACTGAAATGAGTTATTTTCTTGATTAGATTATTTGAAGTCAAAAGACTCACCATAAATGTGAACATTGCCTTCTGCTGGCAGCTCATATAAAAGGTCATAACAGAAGGGAACTTTTGCTTTTTGTCTGCTTGACTTCTCTCTCATTGGCAATTTCATCTTGTTGTTGTGGAACCCCTTCACTGACAGTAGAACCAACTTTTTCAGAATCCAACATAGGTTGAAGACTATCAGATTTCCAGGGATGTTTCCGGTCTCAGTGTTAGATTGGGATTGCTGAGTCTTCCTGCCTTATGGACTGACCAACTACTGACTTTTCAATCTCTCCAGTGTGTCACAACCATTGTTGGACTATTCAGACTCCATCCTGTAAGCCAAACTAATAAATCCCCATATATATGAATATATACATATATATGTGTATGTATATATATATATATATATATATTCATTTTATCAGTTATGTTCCTTTAGAGAATCCTGGAAAACAAGCCAATAAGTATTCATTAAAATGTTCAAAAATTGCCATCAGGAAAATAGAAAAGTAACATTATTCATACTTCTTAAATTTTATTCTTGTCACAATTACCTTATTTCAATTCTCAAATTTTTTACTCTTTTTTATAGTTCTAAAATTAATGTACTTGAGGGAGGTATGAACCAAATTTTGTCTTTTAATATGTTTAATTATTCATTTTTCATTTGCTCATTTCTTATTGATTAGGAATAGCTGATTACATTTTAAAATTTAGTAACTCTTCAATCTATTTCTTCCATTTCCACTTACTGCTTTCCTTTATGTTGTGCTTTGCGATGTATTGAATGTACAATCTTAATTAGTGGCCAAGGGTCAAGTCCATCAGTCTTTTTCTTTATAGTTTATATCCATGAGTTATGTCCATTGCCTTCACTGCTTCTTTCAAAAATTATCAATAATTCACTTGCAAATTTGACCTCAACACATAAACATGAGTCTTCAGATATAAGTATATTTTTATATGTTTCTGTATTTTTACAAATACACTCATTTGTCTTTCTTTTGTAATGCATATTATTGTCTATGTCTATCTATGTAGACAAATATGATCATCAAACAAGTGACTTTTTGGGCATATTTTTTCATTCTTTACAATGTGGTTAAATCCTAACATATCTTAAAATAGAAGCCTCTCAAAACATTCATGAATTCATATATGTAACATTAATTAAATGATAATCATTTCATAGTACAGAATAACTAGATGATTTTAGATATGTGCTTCTTAAAGAAAGGACGTATGCTTGAAACATTGGGGGTATAGATATATATGTTTAGGAAGTATGGGGAAGAATAAGTAACACTAAATATCTTTGAACAATCCATATAGAAACTTACTCCCATAGAAGTTTCCTAAAATATATGCATTTGTAAATATACAATAATGTAACTAGAGTTGTTCTATATAGGATGATAATATGGCTCTCAAACATCATAGACTATCAAACAAAAACCCCAGTGCTGTGTATGAGTTACTTATTTTTGAGTTGTAGGTCAGTAGGGTAACACCAGACAGACCTCCTAAATATTCAGGCTATTGCCATTGCTCTTGGTTATCCTCCTGAGTTTGCCAGTAAGATCGTATTGCTGAAGATACAACCTACTTGAGTTATAAGACAGAAATCAAGTTGATACCTACATGGAAACTTCATTCCTACAGGTTATGTTCCATAATGCTGGAATATTATATGCATACTACTGGGGGAGAAAAGTAATCAACAGTCTTACCCAGCTGTGAACCTTGTGAGCTACAAACTACTGGTCTGGAAATATAGGCTTCTCATGCAATATTGACACAGGTGTTATGTTAGTAACCAAAAATTTTTTATTGGACTTAAGGTTTGCTCTGCATGACAGAACTCTTGACTGATTCCATTAACTGATCTTCCAACCATCATTGGAGAAGCTTCTTTTTCTGGTATTTAATATGGGGGCCTACAACTGATCAGCATGCAGAGAATAAGAAACTGTAGTGTTCAGCTCTTAATAGGATATATGTCCTATTGATTATAAAACATATCATATATATCCTTCTTCCCCAAAGGCTCACGGATCTTTGCCAGATAAGTGGAAAGATAGTAAGAGCCAGAGGTGAGGTACATTTATAGCAAAACAGTATTTGCCATGAATGTGTGATTGCAGATATTAACTTGCAGAGGCTGTGACTGAAAGCACAAGACCAGTTCAAGAGCAAGCCTGCTATAATCTTAACGTGGAAAGAAAAGGTGGTCATGAAGTCCTACACTTATTTTAGGAGGAAATGGTAATTCATGGTTTCTGGGGGATGAGTGTCAGTTTTCTTAAAGGCTGCAACTCCTGAGAGGCTACCCATTCTCCAGTAGGTGGTCCTATACTCATCATCATATAAGCAGCAATAAGTGGACTTATTTACAAGTTTACAAGAAGAGCACATTAAACCTCACCCACCAATGGCTCAGGGACCATTTCAAAAGAAGAGGTAGAAAGATGGTAAGAACCATGGTTGGTGTACGAACATAAGGAAACAGAAACTTTCAGGCCAGTGAGAACTTGCTCATATGAACTTGTAACAATGGTGACAGCATGCACAAGACCCATGCTAACTCAGTCAGACAAAAGTTCAGCATAGAACAAGGTAAATGGGTAGCAGGCCCTACCCTAGCCAAGGAACTATTGGCAATAGATTACTGCTGGGTGAAGGAAAGGAGATATCTTTTAAGGGAGTGACTCTACATAGGCTGACTAGATTCCAGTGGATGGACTTTTACCAAGGCTCATCTGGGTACAAATACTTAACTAGATAAGCCTTAAAATATATGATAGAATTAATGAAATCCACTGTGGGTATTGTGGGTGCAGATGTAGGAGGGAGCCTAAATTTGATTAAGATTTATTATATAAAGTGAAAAAAAATTAAAAAAATAAAGAAACCCAACACATTAAATTGGGAGGTAGAAGGAAGTGGATTTGATCAAAGTCTATTTTATATATGCATAAAATTCTCAAATAAAAATAGTCTGAAAAAAATAAAATGAGTTATACTATCATTCCAATATATATTTCCATAGTGTTTATCAGCAAAAATGGGCACTATAATTGGAAATTTTACTATTGTTGGTTGCCATAAATCTTTTACCTACTGCTTTGAATAATTTTCAGTTTCAATAAGCCTACACTGATAATGATAATACTGATAATGACTGTCTAATTAGTTAGAAAAGCCTAATGTAATGAAGATGCTTCTGGATTTTAATCTGCAAGGGGAACTGGCACCATTTTAAATTTCAAAGTAGGATCATGTAGTAGGAAATATGAGTGATGACTTGGTCATCTGTATTTTCATTGGAAATTTTATCTTGGAGAAGAAATTTCTCTTTTCTAGAAAAATAAATTTAAATGCACTCAGTCACACTCTATTGCTACAATGTGTCATTAGACATATGGAGACATGATATACTCTAAATGATTGTTTCAAACATTAAATTGAATAATAAGTAATATTTCCAGATGGCAGAAGCTGAAGTAGTACTTTCTAAGATATGAAAGTTGCTGTAGTCCCTTAGGGCTTCTACAAATGAAATCATTGGGCTATTATCACCAATACATATTTACTTGTATTCCACATTCATCATCCTGGGCTCCCGGAGATGGGGAAGTGTTTATCCCAAAAGGAAATTCCACCAAGAAGCATTGCCATTCAAGAACTTTTGGACGTTTGTGAAATGGAATTATTTATTGTTCAGGAATGTCACCGTGATTCACATGAGTTACACAGACACAATGCTTATTCATTAATTTGAACATCACAGTTAGGAACAAGTGTCTGCTCACACATAATTTACAGATACTGGCAGTAGGGAACAGTTCACTAATCAAAATATTAATTGCATGGGATTTTATTGGTAATACTAAGATATTTGGAAGTTACATTGTGTTCTGTCAATACTTAACAGCAGGAAGTTAAAAAGTTAATAGACGATTTCTTCTGCAAAACTTATCAGTTCTCTACATTTTATTGCCATTAGGTCAATATCTAAAATAATTCTTGGAGGGGCAGCTTGGAAATAAATAACATATTTACCAAACTTATATTGGAGTATAGTTTTTTTAGTGGTTAGAATTCTTTTTTTGTTCTTTTTATCTTTTTTATTTAATAACCACATGATGAGAAGAAGCATTTCATTACAGCTTTAACATATTCAGTGAGACATTCCAGAGCAAGGATACATCTCTTTCAAAAGTGGCTGTAAATTTTTACATTCACAGCTGAATTAATATAGTTACACAATACTGAACTCAGTATAAACCCTGTAAAACATAAAACTGAATGAGTTTTTACCTTTAAAGAAGATTTCCATTTCATTTTAAAATATACTATTTCCTATAAAATGTAAAGCAGTTGTTGGAGTAAAATAGGAAATAATTGTGGAAATTCAAACAAAAATGCAATATTTGACACTGCGATATTTGACACACATTTTTCTATATTTATTGTCACTAAATGTTATCCTTTTATATTTCTATAAGAAAATATCTCTCAAGGAAAAAATGAAGATGAAACCAAAATATGGATGTTCTTATAAGTCCATCAAGAGATTCCAATGGGCTTTCATTTGGCCATTTAAAAGATATATGAGGAGAATGAGGAGATGGATCAGCAGTTAAGAGCACTGGCTGCTCCTATAGAGGACCTGGGTTCAATTCCCAGCATGCACATGGTGACTAACACCCATCCATAACTCCATTTCAGGGGTATCCGATGACCTTTTCTGACCTCCACCAGCATACCACAACACAGGTGCACTCACACACATGTAGGCAACACACACACATAAAATAAAAATAATAAATAAAAAAATGTTCTGTGTTTTCTTCTGGTTCCCCAACCAGGACTTCCAATGTTATTCACTCTTGTCTTTACTGGCCCCTAGTATGTCTTTCCAGGCATGTGATGGCTAATCTTGGTTGTCAACTTGACTGGATCTGGGATTAACTGAGATGAGAGAGATCTTCTTAATTGGATCATCTGAAGCTGGAAGGCATGCCCTAAATGTGGGTGTTACCTTCTGATGTCAGCCCGTATAAAAGGCCACAGCAGAGGAGAATGCCTGGCTTCTTGCTGCTTGCCTTCTCTCTCGCTGGTGAGTTAGTCTTGCTGCTCTAGACTGAAGACTAGCTGATCTTTTTGAATTCCTCAGACCTTCATTGACATATTGGGACTACTGAGACAACCAGCCTCATGGACTGAGCGTCTATAGATTCTCAGCCTCTCCAATGTGGTGCAGCCATTGTTGAACTACTCAGACTCTATCCTGTGAGCTAAGCTGATAAATCTCTATACATATATATTCATTCTACCTGTTCTGTTTCTTTGGAGAACCCTGGCTAATACAAGACAGTAGTCAAGAACTTCTTTTAAACCCTAGATGTAGCAGTTATATAAATAAAATCACTGATGCACTTTTCAGTACTTTTTTGGACAGGCCCACTGCAGGCAGACTCCAACTGCTACACCCAGTTGGGACAATCAGCTTTAAGAAGCCAAATCAATCATCACCACAACTCTGTAATGACAGAGATTGCATCTTCAGAGGTGAGCAGAAATTGCCTAGACAGTTTAGCATAAAAATATTCCAAAGAAATGTAACCAGTTTCTTTCTTGGCAAAAAGCCAGAGATGTCCTTGGGCCTCTTGGCAACCTCCATGCCAGAGGCCAGAGTGATAGACACGTTTGGGGATCTGGTATCTCATTTGGATCCTGAATGATTTTAGGGCTACCTCTTCAGAGGGGAAAATGCTAGAGTAGGAGTAAAGGCTTAGTAAGGGGAAACATGAGAATAGAATCTGGGTCCTGAGTGGAAACCTAGAATTCAAGTTCAGTTATGTCAATCACCTGGTCAAGGGACAAGAGGAAGACAGATTCACATTAAGCCATGCTAAAGAGATATGAGGAATAAGTAGTCCTTATTGAGGTAATGTATTTTTCCTTTTCAGAATTCCTTTCCTAGTTCAGTAGATTAGTGGGCTGTAGCCATGCAGCATCATATGTCTCCCTGCTTTTCAAAATTATTCAGAAAAGCATAATTTTTCTTATTTTTCTTTTTGTCTACTTTATAAGCATGATTTATCTGAAATTTTTGCTTCCTCAATATTCTAGGTGCCTTAATTTTCTGCAAACCTTCCCTCCCTGTCATGTGGTTGCTGGTTCATCATGTGTATGACCTTTTCCATGCCAGCTTAAACGTCATGTATGGTTTTTCTTTTGTCCACCATTCTTCTCCTCTGGGCAGCTGCTGAAATTTACAGACTGAATCCCCTGGGTGAGATTTTTAAAAATTCAATTAAAATTGTCCATGTGCTTCAAAAAATAAGGAGAAAGAAAAAAACAAGAAAGAATAAATTAAAAAGATCTCACTACACAGATAGCCTAACTTAGAACTCATATAGATGAGGCTGGACTCAAATTTATTTCTTCCTTAGCCCTTCCAAATTTTCAGAATAAGTTTGAGTCTCATTACATCTGGCTTAAGGTATCATTTTAATAGTATTTTTCTTCATTTATATTATTTATTTCTAGAGAATTCCATACATGTGTATTATAGTTACATTGTACAGTACAAGAAACATTTTATTTACCCATATTTCCTCCTACTCCAACTTTTCTCATGTTTCCACCACTCTCAATTTTGTGAGACGGTCTAACGGTGTTTGTGTGTATGTTTTAAAGGGTTATTGATTGGATTGGATTACCTATCAGGGAGGTCATCTCTGGAGAAAAGTAATTCTTCCTCCCTCCCTTATCTTTAGCTCTTCATCTAGAGGTGGGACCTTGTGCCATTTCCCCCATTCACATTGATATGTATACTAATGATTTCATTATGCAAAGACATGTTTAGTCAACCATACTGTTGAGATTTAAGGGATCTAGCTTCACTGTCAAGTCTAGAAGACACTATCTAGCAGTAGTCTTCCTTGGTCCTCTGATTCTTACAATCTTTCCATACCCTCCTCCATGGTGGGATGCTCTTAAAGTCTTAATGTGTAGGGGTTACATTGTAGCTGTCATATGGACTGAGCGTCTACCTACCACTTATTCTCTATATTTTAATCAGTTATGGTACTTTGTAATAGTCTCCATCTTTTGCAAAAGAAGTTTCTTTAATAATTGGAAGGAGCTACACCTAGGTGTGGCTACAAATATTTAGAATATAGTAAGATGTTATATTAGTATAGAAAAGAGGCAGGATAGTAGTAGGTTCTCATCTAGGGCTAGGATCTCTCCAGACAATGTTTGGCTAAATTTACACTATCATAAATAAATCATGCCCAGTGGATGGGCTTTAAGTACAATAATACAGGTGTTACTTAACCTCCAAGATAGAAATGCCACTATTTCACCATTAGGGCTACCTTGCTAGGTCAGTCATCCTTCAACTTGTAGGCTATTGCTTTCTACTCTTGGCACCTTCCATAGCACCTTCTGTTACTGCAAGAGCTACTTTTCACGGAGGAGGTTTCCAGGTTAGTTCTTACACGTATTTTCCAATTCTTGTGTCCAAAATATGTGGTATCTTAGACAACCAGGACTTACCTACAAGTTATGGGAAGTAACCAAGATCAATGGCAATAACATATTTTTGAGAGTATATTGGACTATGTTAACTAACAACTCAAAAGGAAATTCCCTTTGCCTGGAACTATTAATTTCCTTATGGCTTTTTCAGATATCATTAATATTATTTATATCTCCTTCCCTCTCCCTCTGCATTACACAAATTTTTTTTCTACCCAGTTGAAGTCCTCCACCTTTTATCAATTTTCCCATTGACAGTACGTGTGTTCCACTATTTCTCCCTCTAGAGCTCCTTCTCCACCCCCACAGCCCCTTTCTATTACCTAGGTGCTACAGTTCATTAAGAATATATGCTGTCATCCAGAGTCAGTGCTAGGATACACAAGAAAGAGAGAACATGTATTGTTTTTCTTTCTCTGTCTGTGTAACCTCACTCTGTATAGTATTTTCAGTTCCATCAATTTACTTGAAAATTTGTCTGATTTCATTTTTCATTGCAGCTGAGTAGAACACCATTTTGTGTTCCATATTTTTATCATCCATTCCTCAGATGAGGGACATTTAGGTTTTTCCATTTCCAAGGTATTAAGAAATGAGTAACAATGAACATATCTGAGAAGTATCTATATAATGAGATTTTGAGTCCTTTTGGGCTTATACCAAGGAGTGATATTGCTGGTATGGTAGATTTGCTTTTATGGTTTTTATAATTCTCTACACTAATTTGCACAATGGCTGCACATTCCACAATAAGCAAATAAGAATTCCCAATACTTTACTTCCTCACCAGCATTCACTATCAGCGTTACTTGGGTAACAAAAAATGTAGACCTAGGAGTTCATAAAATTGAATGCCTCATGAGACTCTGGTCTCTCTCTGACTTTTTGTCTTGCCCTGTGATATCCCCCTCTCACATACACTTTTGCTATCATCTACCATCAATCTTGACATGGTCCTCAGCAAAGCAGAGCTGGTATTGGTACTATGCCATTGAACATCCTCCACTGTGAGCTAAGGGAAACTTACTTTTTAATACAGAATCTATAGTCAAGTATTTCATAAATGTGTCAAAATATAGAGTAGTACATTCTTCCTGAATGCTGAAAGCAAGAATACTACAACAAATACCAGTTGTGAGAGAAAGAAGATAGTGCCTAGCTTGTATAAAAAAACAGAGGTGATAGTATTAGTCCAAAAGCCTACTGAAAATTACACATGCAATATCTCTACATGAGTCTGTGAGTATAGTTGAAGACTGCATAACAAGAAACAGTGCCAGACAGGAGAAACCTTCCTTTGATTTATTGGCCAGGGTAGTCCAAGAGACACCTAAAATTATACAGGTTATTGCCATAGTCCTTGGTTTTATCCCAGAACTTTATGTTAAGACCCTATTGCTGAACAAAAGGCATATTTTGGACACATGATTTGGAGCAATGGAGCTGGTACTGACCTGGAAGCCATCTTCCCTGAAGGCTAGCTCTCATCCATTGGAGAGCAACTTGCAAGCTGCTAAGGGAGAACATCAATCGATAGTCCAACTCCAGCTTCAAGGCCCCAAAAACCACACCAATGCCCAGCACAGCAAATGACATTGGTTCAGTAGTGACACATTTATTTTGGGGGGCAACTGACAGCTACCTAATTGGACTTAAATCCCACTCAATGGGAGGAAACTCATGTGTGGTACTGTAAACTTAGCTAAACACACATAGTTGGATAGGTCATAGATCTTTCTCTTTCCTTAGATTTGGGAAATTGTCTACTCTGATTTAGTAAAAAATATTTTCTCTACTGATGATCTTGGTTTCTTTGCTTTCTTCTTTGCCTATTATTCATGGTTTTAATAAACTGTCCCAGAGGTCCTGCATGTGCCCTTCGTGGATTGTTTTAGATTAAGTATTACATTTGACAATGTAATCAATTTCCTCCACTTGGCTTCAAGATCTGAAATTCTCTATTCTGCTTGTTCCAGGTTATTGGTGGTGCTTTATTTTGAGCTTATAGTTTGACTTCCTGAGTTTTTAATTTTGAGTTTTATATCCATTTGTCTTTCTTCAGAGACTCTATATATTCATTAAATTCTAATTTCATATCTTTAATGGTTTTACATATTTCACTCCACTGTTTAAGACCTTCATTCTGTATTCATGTCCTCTCTGAGCTCCTTGAGCATATTTATAATTGATGTTTTGAAATAATTTTCTTGTGCATCAGCTAAGTTACTTTTCTCAGGAAATATTACAGTGTATGTGCTAATTTCTAATAGGGACATACTGTCCTAATTTTTAATATGTTGTTTGTGTTTGGGGGATGGAATCTAGGAATCTGGAGTTATGCCTTCGGTGGTGCTTTATTGGTATAGATAACTGATCTCACTTTAGTTGAGTGAGTGTTTGAATCTTTGTTTTCTGTTGCCCATAATTTGTCAGGTTGTGGGTCAGTTGATTGATGCTTGGTGTTCATTCTCACGTCTGTGATGTGAGAATGCAGTGGCAGAAGTGGTGACAGATAATCGCGTAATAGGTCAACTTCTGAGCCTCCTCTACCCAGTTGGACTTCATGCGGTCTCCCAGAGCAGCAGGTATGGTGGCTAATAGGTGACTGGACTGGTTTATGGGATCACTATATGTGATCCTGTATCCAAATCCATGTAGTCCAAGAGAGGAAGAGTGGATGGGCTGGGTTCAAGGAGGCTGAGATTGGTGAGAGTGTGACTAGAGATTACCCCTGTGGCTCTTTTTCGGACTCTAGCCATCCTGGAGTGGCAATGTAGGAAGAATGGTTGAAAGAGGAGATGGTAGTCCAAGTCAGACTCCATAAGTTTTTGAAGAATAGTGGTGGGGCCCATGTCCATTTTCTATCACCATGGCAAAACACCTCTGTGATAACATATTCATCGCACACAGCTTTAAATGTGCTTCCTTTCTAAAGAAACAGATAGATCTTTGTTCTTTTTCAGGACTTTATTTTTTGTGCTTCTGAAGATTTTTAAAATATTTTTATTTTTTTGGAAAATTTCATACTCTCTCTTGACTCCAAATCCCCCCACTTACCCCCTCCATATTCACTCCTAATTTTGTGACCTCTTTCTTGATTATGGTTGTTACATACATACATACATACACAAACATATACAAAAGTACATATATATGAGTATATATAATGTACTGAGTACATTTAATAGTGTCTTGATTGCACATGTGTTTATGGCTGAGCATTTGGGATTAGATAACGCATCAGGGAGCTCTGTACTGTACATTTATTGATGGTGCTTTGAGTGCATATATGTTTATCGCACTTGAGATTAGATAATGCATCAGGGACCTTGTCCTTGGAATAAACTGAATCTCTCTTGCTATGAAACCATTGATTGCAGCACTTCATCTTTTCATTTTGATTTTCATTCTTGATTCTCATTGTAAATTCCAGGTCTCTGGTATAAATCAGATTCACTTCAAATGACATCACTCAAAGAAATATTATAATAAAACTGTCAAAAACCAAAGAAGAAGAAAAGATATGAAATTAACATAAGAAAAGAAGGAAATATTACAGGAAGGTTCTCCAATATACCAAACAGCAAGCTTGTTAGGAGAAAATTTCCAGTTTAGAAGAAGAAAGTTAAGTATTGATATATTCAAAGTTATGAAGGTACCTGCCATGGAATAATAATGTACCTAAAGAATTTGGCTTTCTGAAATAAAGGGTAGATAAAGAATTACTGAAGCTGTCACATGTCAATAATCACAGCTATTCAAAAGAGTTGGAAGGAGAATAAAACTCTCCAATGCCTGACTGTACTAGAAGGTGAAAGGAGGATATAGCTCAGTGATAGGGTGCTCTGTAGCATGTATAAGGCCCTGACTTCAATCTATAGTACACACAAAACTATCAAACCAACAAAAGCAGAGATATCTTAGAAGAAATATTCTAGTGAGTTAATGTAAACAAAAAGAGGTTAAAATTGTCAGGTTAAAATAAGTGGACATCACTATAAAATATTCAGGGTAAGCATCATAGTAAGCACACACAAAATTCCCTATTAGAAATATTAATATCAAAATCAAGGAATCAAAATATGTTACTAGAATATACCATTTCATCCTACAGAAACAGCAAGAAAGAAGGAATGCATAAAAATATGCATTACATGTATGAGGAGGGGCTGTATAAGTACCAAATTTTATGATCAAATAAGTAAAGAGTCTTACTATGATATACAGAGTAGAGCAAATACAGTAATTGATTTAAAATTAAAATAAAGATCAATGAAAAACATAAGAATTTTTTTTTTTTACTAATGGTTTAACAATTAAGGTGATAAACCTGGGTGTGGTAACCTATACCTACAGTTTTGGCACTTTGACAGTAGTGGCATGAAACTGTCAGATCATGGACAACACGAGAAGCATAGGAAAATTGTGTCACGAATGAAGAATTAAAAGGGGAAATAAAGGAAAAATGTGGAATTAGTTATTTTTAATGTACTTTAAATGTTACACAATATATAAATGTGCTAAGTGATTCAAGGACATCCCATAAGTTTATAAAAATTTTAGTGCTTTGAATTAGTTTGGAAAATTTAATTAAAGATATTTTTTAAATGGTAGTAAGAAGTACATGCTTTTCAATAAATACCTTCAACAGAAAGACATTAATTGCACCAATCAAAAGATGTAGATGAATTTAATTAAAAATAAACCTGAGCTCTATGCTACCTTCACAAATGTCACTTTGTCAGTCCAGGCACACATGCAACTGAAATGAAGGAATAGGAAAATGTATTCTATGCACTTGAAAACTGAGGAAATCAGGAGTAAAAATGTTTACATAAAAAATTTTAAAATGATTAAAAACAGGACTTAGAGAAATCCAACTAGAACTGACCTGGAAAACTCATCCCTGAGGATCACATTTAATAGTTAATAGTATTAGTACGCAAACTGCAAAGGGAGAACAATCAGTTAATGGTCATATCCAGCTATAAAGCCTAATAAACACAACAATGACTAGCTCAACAAACTATTACTATTGGTGTAATAGTGACACTTTTATCTTGGAGACCATCAGTGGTTCAATAATTTGACTTAACGTCCACTCAGTAGGAAGAAATCAGTGCATGGTACTATAAGCATAGTCAAGTACACATGGCTAGAGTGGTCACAGACCCACAAAGGAATCAAGTACTGTTGTTTTCCTAGACAAATGTGATTTTTTAGATGAACATTTTATTCATAGAAAATAAATTCCAGGAACTGGAGTGATGTATCATATGACAATGTTCCTGGTGCAAAAGTGTGGGGATCTGAACTCAGCTTTCTGAACTCCATGCATAAAGAAAAAAATAAATCCAGGTACGTGGATCTCTAACCCCAGTGCTGAGGGTATGAAGAGACGTTGGATCCCTGGATTCAACTCATCCCTGAGGATCACATTTAATAGTATCAGAGGATAGTATGCAAACTGCAAAGGGAGAACAATCAGTTAATGGTCATATCCAGCTATAAAGCCTAATAAACACAACAATGACTAGCTCAACAAACTATTACTATTGGTGTAATAGTGGCACTTTTATTTGGGGGTAATCAATAGCTGTCTAATTGGACTTAAGGCCTTCTCAGGGTGAGGAACTCATGTATAGTACTGTAAACATAGGAAAATAGATGTGGCTGTAGGTGTATAGATCCTAGAAAAAAAATCTAATTTGTCAACATATTTCTTTCTTTGTTCTAAATATGTATCTGTATTATACAGGCAAGTGGACTTCTCACCACTCATCAAAGAAGCTTCTTTTTTCAAGAGATGGACCTTATTACAGAGTACTACAACCATTCAAATGCAGAAAATAAGTGTATGTGAGATGCACAGTCCTAAGTGACACAGCTACAATGTAACCTATACATCTAAGACTCAGGGAATACAGCAGAACAGACAGCAGGATGCATCTCTCAACTCTCTGCAGTGATTCTTCCTCATGCAACAGATGGTGATTAAACCAGAAAGCCACAGCTTCCCAAAGTGAAGATGAAAAGAGACTGAAAATTGCTTCTCCCTGGGTAGGATTCCTCTATGAAACCTCTGCCATGTAGAACTCAGGGATCATTGTCAGAGGGGGATGGAAAGACTGTAGGAGCCAAGGGCGGTGGATGACCACAAGGAAACAGAGTTTTCCAGGCAGTTGGTAAGTTACTCACATGAATTTACAAAAATAGTGACATCATGCACAAGATCCATGCAAGCGCAGTCCAGAAAGAAAGCCATAAAAGAAGTGGGAAATGGTTAAGAAGCCCCAACATTAGCTGACAAACTATTGATAACTGATTACTACTGGGAGAGGGAGACTTGGTTTTCTTAAAGTGAATGATGCTAGATAGGTTGATCAGGCACTAATGGATGAGCTCACAGTGAGGGACATTTGGAGACACAAACTTAGCTCAATATGCTTTAATATATATGACAGAATGCATGAAATCCAGTGGGGGGGCCCTCAGGGGGCTTCAGATAGTGAAGGGGGGTACAAATGTGAAAATAACTATATTACAAAAAGCTGTCTATAGATTCGATGTTACTGCCATCAGAATTCTAATACTAGTCACAAATCCAGAAAAAATGTTAACTACATATGGAAATTTAAAAAATACCATATAGACCCATAAGCTAAGCATAAAGAACAAAAAGTAGTAGGGACATCACACCTAACTTCAAATTATACTACATCATATAGTTAAAAGAGGCAGTGTGGTACTGATTCAAAAACTTCACCGACCCATGGCTCTGGAACCATTGTGGAAGGGGAGATGTATAGACTGGAAGAGCCAGGGTTGGTATATGATCATAAAGAAACATAGACTTCCAGGCTTCTGGCAACTTGTTCATATGAACATACAACAATGGTTACAGCAAGCAACTGACCCGTGCAAAGTCAGAGACAAAAACCCAGCATAGAACTGGGAAAAGGGCAGCAAGCCCCAACCTTAGCCAAAGAAGCATTGACAGCTGATTACTTCTGGGTGAGAGAGAGCTGATCTTCTTTAAGGGAGTGACTCTAGATAGGCTGGCTAGACTTCAGTGGATGAATTTGCACTGAGGGACATCTGGGTACACAAACTTGACTTGATAGGCCTGAACATATATGAAAATGCATGAAATCAGGTGGGGAGTATAGGGGGTATTGTGCAGGTGGGGGCATGGGTATAAATACGATTAAGATGTTTTGTATGAAGTGTCCAAAAATTCAATAAAAGTGTACATTGATAAAAGAGACATGCAGATGATCAATGGAGTAGAATTTGTGACCCCAAAATAAATGTGCATCAATTTTTCCCAGATTTATCAGAAACACATATTAAGGGAAGATATCTTCCATAACAACTGATACTGTGAAAGCTGGATATCTACATGCAGATGATGGACATTAGATCCATACCTCTAAGCTTGTACAAAAGTACTGCTTGAACAGGAGCAAAGACCTTAATATAAGTACTGAAACTCCTAAAGGGAAACATAAAGACGACCAAATATTTTAAAAGGAAATGGCATTTAAAAAATATATTAAATGTCACAAATGTCATAGAATAGACAAATGGACTTGTTTGCTATTTAAAAAGTGTTTTAACACAACAAAAGTAGCTATCTGTAGAATAAAAAAACAACTTACAGAATGGGAAATTTTCTAACTGTGTATCAGACAGGAGATTTATATCTAGAATATACAAGGAACCCCAGAAATCAAAAGCCAAAAAAATCCACAAATTGTTCTCTTACATGAGTCAGTGAACTGTAGAGGCAGTAATCTAAAGACAAAGTACAAATGACTAATTAATATTTGAAAAAGTATTCAGCATCTTTAATCATCAGTGAAACATGTATTAAAATTGCTTTGAGATTTTATCTTGCTCTGGTCAGAATAGCTAAGATCAAGAAAACAAATGAGCACCAACGATGGCATTGATGGCAAGAAAGAGGTACCCTTAGTCACTGCTGTCACAGCCACTATAGAAATCAGTATGGAGTTTACTCAAGAAAACTAAAAATAAAACCACCATGGTGACACAGCTTTAAAATCTTGGATATATGTTTGCAAAACTCTCAGTTGGCGTAACACAGATATACTGGCATATTCATGTTTATTGTTGCACTATGAAAATGTTGGGTAGGCATGTCTTCCAAGACAGTCACTCCTCCCACCCAATAAGTCATGCAGGGGAGGGTCTAAGGATGGACGCTGAGGGGACTGGGAAGTGCTAAGGACTTTGTGAAACACTAAGGAGCTTTAGCACTTCTCAAACCCTATGGTATATGGAATGAGCATCCTCTAATTGGAATGCCGTTTGTTAGGTTATTTACTTTATTTTATCTGTAATTGGAGAACATAATCACAGATAGGCATGGTGGTACATACTTTTTGTCTCATCTCTTAGGAAGATGAGGCTAGAAGATTGCCATGGGTTTGTAGTCAACGTTCTCTATGTAGTGAATTCCAATCCAGCTTGGGCTACAGAGTGAGACCTTAGATGAAAATCCAACACAGAATGGAGAAAATGGGCAGCAATCCCCAAACCTAGCCAATAAAGTATAGGTAAATGATTACTAGGGGTGAGGGGGAGTAGATTTTCTTTAAGGCAGTGACTCTAGATAGGCTGACTAGATTCCAGTTGATCAACTTGCACTGAGGGACATCTAGATACTAATGTTTGACCAAATAGGACTTAACATATATGACAGAATACCTAAAATCTGGTGTGTATGGGGAGCTATGTGAGGCAGGGAGAGGGGAAGAAGTCTAAATTTGGTTGAGATGTATTGTATGAAATACACAAAAACTCATTAAAATATTTGTCAGTCAAAATAATAATAATAATATTAATTAAAATAATAAAATAAAAATATTCTCCATTGGAGCCTTGTGGGTTCATTAGTGGTTACACTACTGACAGTAATGACTCTCCATTTATAAAAAAAATCAATGACCACTAGTTCATTGTTAGATGCTTTGATATATGTATATATGATAGAATAATTTCTCAGTCAACATGCCTACTTATTTTTGTGGAGATAATTTAAATCTAAAGTTTAGTAGTGTGAGTAAAATTCATTGTTAGCCATAGTCACCCAGGTGTGCCTGATCACTCAAATTTATTCCTCTTGTCCACATTAAATTATGTATCCTTTGTCCAAATTTCCCATTTCTCTATACATCCCAACCCTAACAATCCTTTAACGCAAACTTTATATGTATGAGTACAAATAATGAATCACAAAAGAGTGGAATACAAAACAGAAATGGAAAAAAAACGGGAAACTAACGGATTATTTTTTTCAGAAGCCCGGGGGAGGACGTTATAGAAATAAAGGCAAGATTTTTCTGGAACTACATTACAGGTTTATTGAAACATGTCTTGATGGTGCCCTTATCTAAAAATCTATTGCCTTATGTAAATGAAGTTATCATCTAAGTTCCAAGTTATTTTTCCAAGAAGCACTTTTTACCTCAAGCCTTAGTTTAAACATGTAATGCCTTAGAAACCATGCTTTCTCCCATGATAGTACACAAATAATGTAAATATCTAGAACTGTAAGGTCCTTACAATTACTGTCAATTTCTGTTTTATGCATTCAAAATTTGTCATTGTGAATATTCAGGAAATATTTGTCATCAAAATAAATGAAGAGATCTATGGAAAAAGTTAATGAGTAAATGATTAATTTTGAGGTAATTTGAAGCTGTTCCAATGAGTGCATTAGAGGGATAATATTGCAGTTTTAATATAGTTTATTCTACCATTCATGTTGAATATGGAAAGCTATTGTAGTATTGGGATATAGTCATTAAAACTGACTTATGTCTTCTTCATGAAAGTGAATCCTCATTTTCATAAGTCAGAACTGGTTAACATGACATTAGGTTGCTATGAAACAAGCCCCCCACTTGATTTCATGTTTGCTATTAATTGAGGCAACATAATGCCTTCATTAGCAGTTGAACAAATGTCAGCACTATACTCATTCCAGAACTCTGAATCATGAGCCAAAATAAATGCTTATGTTATCCAGTCACGGGTACTCTGTTTTTCTTGGTATTCATTATAGCAACAGAAAATGGACTTACACAGAAATTCATATGAGGAGAATTTGAAGATAATAAAAGAAAACAGCAAAGAATTATATGGGAAAAAAAGAAATCATAAGATGTCACAAAGATTATAAAATGTGTGGTTTTGTACCTGATACACAAACAGGAGTGAGGTACAGACAAAACCAGAACTTCAAGCATATTCATATGGAGAAAATAATAATTATTACCCATAAATATAAAACAAGTTAAACTAAACATGAGAGCTTAGCAGATAATATATGGCATATATGGTTGATTTTTAAAATTCAAACAGTACTTCCCTCAGTATATCCAAAATATCTTTAGATATGTGTGTTTCAACTGAAAAATATGTAGATGTCAGGAAATGAGTATGGTACCATGAGGGAGCTTCATCTGATTGTGGCTAGAATACAGTGATATGAAGGTGGAAAGGGGAATAATGGACTAGGAAGAGTTAAATGGAGTGAAGGATGGGATGACAGGGTAGAGTTTACATGGAGTTACCTTATAATGAGGGGACAGTGCCCATACCAAACACCACAGGGACCAGGGAAGTCCCATAGACCAACCCAAAATATTAGCCATTGCCACTGCTCTTTGTTACAAACTAGTACAAGACAGTAAGAGCAGCACAATCCCAAGTGAAACATAATTTCAGAATGGACAGGGGGATGTGGGCAAGAAACTCCAGCCCTAGCTGAGGAACTATTGGCAATTTATAGCCCATGAAGACAGTATGATATCCGATGGGTTGCCTGTTCTCTAGGGGTAGGTCCCACATCCAAGAGTATTTGAGGACGTCAAATCAGACTCAATAAGTCTTTATAAAATCTTTACATATATATATATATATATATAAAATAAAAATTATACTCATAAAAGAGCTTATCTATAGGAACATCTGTGCTATAAAACTCACAACTTTCCATTCTAAAATTCCTGCCCATTAGGAAAATAACCTGGCTCATTCTTATTTCCATAAAGGTCCCAAAATATGATAAGCAGCAGGATATGGAATCATTTCTTCTTGCCTTCAGGCTTCTGAGTTATGGAGTACCACTGTGACATGAAAGTATTATAGGAGTATTAAATCTGGCATTATCAGGTTCAGAGAAACATTGGCGAGAGGTTGTGGGGAACATGTCAGTGGAACTTATCTTCCCAGATAGCAGAAGAGCATTCATCTGAAAGTAGTAAAAGAAGTGAAAGCATGGAGGGTAGGACGTGAGATGAGTCTAATTAGAACCATAATTCACTTAAAAATGTAATAGTCTTTCATACCATTTAGAATTCAGAGATTGCCCATAATAGTTAAGACAAAAGAATTAAGTTGATTGAGTCTTTAAATGAAACTTGCAATGAAATATTGCAACTGTTTGTGGAAAAAAGATTATTGATGTTTGTAGAAACATAAATCCAAAATTGAGCTTTTCCAAAAATATTTCTTTATAGCCATGACTAACACTTCAAGTACATTATTTTTTATAAGTGGAATATTTATTTATTATTTTATTTTTTATTTAATAACCACATGATTGGAAGAAGCATTTCATTATAGCTTTAACATATTCAATAACAATTTCCAGAGCAAGGATATATCTCTTTCAAAAGTGGCTGTAAATTCTTAGGTGCACAGTTGAATTAATAGAGTTATAAAATATTGAACTCAGTATAGACCCTGTAAGACATAAAATTGAATGAGTTTTTAACTTTGAAAAAAGATCTCAATTTCATTTTAAAATATGCTGTTCCCTACAGAAAGACTCCTTTTTAAGGATACTAACGCTCAGATGTTTGCACATGTGTCTCTAATCTTTGTGTATCTGATTATTATTAGTCACAGTCAGTTACACTCGGATCCTTGGCACCTGAGTATGGCTATAAAGTCATCGGGTAGTTTTCAATGGTAATGTTTATCACCTCTACTAATTAACATGAAATAAATTTGTATGCTTCCTCCTCAAATATAAGTACATTATTTTTTATATTTTGTATTACAAACATCTGTGAAAATTGATAATACATATGTTACCCTAAATTATAGCACATTTTTTGGGTCTTTTTGAGACAGGGTCTCCCTGTAGCCCTAGCTATCCTGGAAATCAGTATGTAGACCAGGCTGGCATTGAACTCACAGAGAGCCCCCTGCCTCTGCCTCCGGAGTTCTGGGATTAAAAGGCATGTGCCACCATGCCCAGCAATAGAACATATTTTTTTTAAAAATTAGATATGTATATGAAAACATGAAATTAATATTTTATGATGTGTAATATCTTTGTTCACCCCTGTTCAATCTGACACTAAAGACTGATCATACAAATGTTTTTTTGGAATATTTTTTGATCTTTAAGATGTTCTATAACAGGGGCTGGAGAGATGGCTCAGCGGTTAAGAGCATTGACTGCTCTTGCAGAGGATCTGGGTTCGATTCCCAGCACCCACATGGCGGCTACAAACCATCCTTAACTCCAGTTCCAGGGGAATCTGAAGCACTCTTCTGACCTTCATGGCATTGCATGACATGGGTGCACTCACATACATGCAGACAATACACTCACACACAAAAAATAAAAATAATAAAAAATATTTAAAAACATGTTCTATAACAAAGCTTCATGTTAACCATCAAATCTTACCTCTTATCAAAGCTGAATAAGAATTTTGTGAATCATTATACTTCTTACTTTCTAATATAGGACTGAGCTGATACTTGTTTCTTATATTTGTCACTCTTTTGATCACACATGTTCCTTTTAAAATTAAAAACAATGGAAATTTGAGAAATTCCATTCATGAGTACTGCATCTACATCATTTCCACCTCTCTATTTGTCTTTCCAACCACTCCCACATCCCTCCACTCCTTAATTTTGTTACCTTTTCTTTAAATCTTTAAATACTATTGTTACATATGTCCATAGACACACACATGTGCACATGCATACACACACACACACACACACACACACATATATTTCATTTAGTGTTGTTTTTGCTTAGGGTTGACCATTTTGGCTTGGATAAACTATGATGGAGTTCATCCCTTGAGATCCCTCTCAACAGACATTGATATCCTGTAGCTCTTCACCTAGTGTTGTTAAATTTCCATCAGCCATGTTCTCATTATCCAGTCAACATTTAAGGGACATTTAAAGTATTTCAATCCCTAGCATTGTAACAAAAGTAGCAATAAAACATGACTGAGCAATTACCTCTACAGTGTGATACTGAGTCATTTGGGTATATGCCAAGGAGTAGTATAGCTGAGTGGCATGGTAAATCTACCATTAGGTTTTATAAAATTCTACACATTTATTTTTATAGTGGCTACAGCAGTTTTCAATCCCACCAGCAGTGAATAAGTGTTCTTGTTTCCCTACATCCTTTCCTGTATTTGCTATCAGTTGTTTTCCTTTATAAAAAAGATTTTTATTGTACATGTGTCAATGTTTTCCCTACATGTCTGTATGTGTACCACATGCATAGAGTGCCTGAGGTGGTCAGCAACGGTGGATGGGTCATTTGGAATTGGAGATACAGTTGTGAGATGCCAAATGTGCAGGTAAATGGATGGCAATGTCAATCATTATAATGAGTGAGGTAGCTCAGACCCAGAAAGTCAAACACCATGTGTTTTGTCTGTGGATCCTAACTCTGAATCTTTAGATATTAATAAAAAAAACCCTGAGGTAATTGCATGTGGTGGTTTGAATGAGAATTTCCCCCATAGACTCCAAGTATTTGAACATCCAAGTTGATGGCACTGTTTCAGGAGGTCTTAGAAAGTATGGCCTTGCTGGAGGAAGCATATCATCAGGGATAGGCTTAGCGAGTTCTTATGTCACTCTCTCCTTCCTGTGCCTGCTTGAAGATGTGACTGCTTAACTTCTGCTCCTACTCCAGCCACGTGTGCTGTCATGCCTCACTGCCATGATAAACTGACTCTTGCCCCTTTGGAACTATAAACTAAATAAGCTTCCTTGGTCACAGTGTTTTATCACAGCAATAAAAAAGTAAATAAGACAGAAAGTGGTACAAGGACCTTGGGTTGTTGCTGTGGCAAACCTGACCATGTGGGTAATGAATGGGAGAAATGAGGAAGATTTTGGAAGTTTGAACTAGAAAACTTCTTGAATACTGTAAGCAAAGCTTAATGGGCTACTCTTGTAGGGTCCTGGAAGAAAGTAGTGCTGCAAGCAAAGTAGTTCCAGAGAGAAAAAAAACTTAAACAGAAACTGGGATATTTTAGCAAAGAGTCTGGCTGCTGTATGCCCACAGCCTAAGAGCTTGCCTGAGGCTAAATTTAAAAGCAATGAACTAATTTTTTGACAGATTATATTTCAAGACAGTCTAATGTAGAAATGGTGGCACGGCTATTTATGGTGAATATTATGTAGATCTACAGTGAAAAAGAGCAAATAGAGCAAAAAAATACAGACTGTACAGTTTGGATTGAAAAAGAGCACTAGAAAGACTAATGTTGGAGTCAAGGCATGTGCCCAAGGAGAGGATCTCTTTGATGAGGAGATTAAAGCGATTAATGAAATATCTAGAGATTTGCACTTAAAAATGGAAAGAGTGCCTCTAAGGCAAGACCACACCAGCTAAACCTCCAATTTGTGAAAGAAAAATGCTGCATGGTTTTTCTACTATAAAACTACTGAAGAGAAAAGCTTAGAAAGTGGATGAAGCAGGCTGGGGTACATGCCAAACTTGCAGTCAAACTTGGCAGTGTCTTTCACCTAGTGCTGGCTTTAGAGGCATGAAAGATGCAAGAGTGAAGGGGTTATCAGTTCCTCCCCATTGGTTGCAGAGGACCCTCACATCCAGGCAGCATGCAGCAGGGCTGTCCATGCATAAAGAAGGGCCTGATAGGCCAAAAGGTCCTGATAGGTCATTGCATGAAGCTGTGAAGTTGGTAATGAAGACTCCCAAGAAGGTATTTGTGTTGCCAGAGCTGTGAGTCATCTATCAAGAAGGCCTGCATACAGGGAGTGGTACCAGCCCAAGAGAGAGATGTATGCTACACTCAGCAAAACTGGAGAGTCTGAGCCATCTAAGCTCTTTGGAAGTAAGTCCCAGAAGTCGGAAGTGGAGCACAGTAATTTGGTGTTACTGTGCTGGTTTTCTGTCTTGTTTTGGTCCAGTATTTCCTCCCTATGCCTCTATTCCACACATGTGAAATGGGAATGTGTATTCTGTTCCATGGTATGTTGGGAATATGTAATTTGTCTTTTGATTTTACAGGGACTTACAGTTAAGACGTTTCCCTGAGTCTCAGAAAAGACTTTGGACTGTGGACTTTTGAATAGTATTGATACTGTTAAAGACTATGAGGACATTTAAGGTTGGACAAGATACATTTTGCATTTTATGTGATATGGAGACTATGGGGCACCAGGAGCTGACTGTGGTGATTTGAATGAGAGTGTCCTGCATTAGACTCAAAGTATTTGGACATTTTGTTCCCAATTGTTGGTGCTGTTTTGGAAGGTCTTAGAAGGTGTGACCATGCTGGAGGAAGCATGTCACTGGGGACAGGCTTAGAGAGTCACGCTCTGCTTGAAGATGTAAGCCTCTGCTTTGTGCTCCTGCTCTGGCCACATTCTGCCACCATGCTTTCCTGCCATGATGGACGCTAATTCCCCTGGAACCGTAAGCTGAAATACACTTTTCCTTTGATAAGTTCACTTGGTCATGGTGTTTTATCACAGCAACAGAAAAGTAAATAAGACACCACAGAAACCAGGAAAGTAGAAGTGGATCATGTGGGAGTGGGGGAGAAGGAGCTCCAGAGAAGGGATTTTAGGACACAGGTGGCATCAATTTGAAACGGAAAAAATGGGGGAGGTGGAGAGGTCTTTAACTCGGGAATAGGGATGGAGGGTAATGTAGAAAGAGAGGAAAGAAAGAAATATAAATGACACTGAGAATATCTAATATATCATATCTGTGTATCTGCCTGTCTATCTATCTATCTATCTCTCTATATATCATTATACCATGGCACATGGGGTGATACTACTCCTCTGGGAGCCATGAGGTTGTATAAGAAAATCCCCAGAGCTAGGTATAAGAAATTCCCCTTAAAGTTGTTGGTCAAGGTAGCTTAAGAAACTTCCAAAGTAATATAGGCTATTGCCATTGTCCTTAGCGGTCTACTGGAACTTGAATGGAATGCCTCATTGATGAGGACCACACACTTGAGACACAGGATGTGGAGGAATCTAGCTAGAACTGATCATTTGTGTTGTTCAGTGCTTTGCTCAAGTATCACAAAGTTTGCCGATTATTCTTGCATATAAACTACTCATTCATTACATTTGCATATATTAATTTATTTTTATTATTTTTATTTTATGTGTATGTGTATGTTCCCTGCATATATGTAAATGAACCCCTATCATGCAATGCCTGTCAAAGTCAGAAGATGGCATCAGATTCTCAGTGAACTGGACTTAGGAACAGTTGTTAGTCACAATGTGTGTGCTGGAAATAAAGCCTGGGTCCTCTACAAGAGCAGCCAGTGCTCTTAACTGTTGAGCCATATCTCCAGCTCCTCCCTCATTGAATCATGCATAATAGGATTTAATTATTTGGCATTTATACTGACTCTGAACTACTTATAATTTAAACTCTACTACTTTGAGTCCATTGGTAATGTCTTACTACATAAAGCATCATTTTTCATATTAGTCACTAATGTTAAGTTACTAATTTTAACTAAGAGTGATATTTTTTGGTTTGTTAATATTGCTCTAGCTCAGATCTTCATATTCTGTTAATCTCATAACTTGCTTGAGAACCCAGGAAAGAAGATTTACCAGAACCTCTTAGCATAAAATTAAATTTTATCATGAATTGAACACAAATTTGAAGAAATGTTTCCCTCAACAGTATATAATTATCATGGTATGACCAAAGGAATTTATTTGTTGACGTCAATTGCTTTTGTCAGTATTGTAGCTAGTTCTTTGATTTGTGTGCTGGGGTCAGTAAATAATGTGGTATCAATTCCAAGATTTTAATAATTATGTTTTTTAAAATAGGTGGTTTTTATTATTAATAGGTCAGTACATTTGATTTGTTAGGGTTTCTGCCTCCTGTATTTGTTATGTGCTCGATTTGAAGACAGAGTACTTGACCTGTGTTCTTAATCATCATTCAGCATAAACTTAGAAATGTCAGAGAATTCCAAAGTATCAGAGATATGTTATAAAAAGAGCACTCTTACACTGTGAGTGTGAAGTTGAGAGGGGAATTTTGTTGAAATAAGATGTAGAATTTGGATTTGTCATCATAATCAAACTATTTTTTTTACAAAAAATGGCTATAGCTTCTCTTAATGGTTATCAAATATTTTCATAGAATTTTGTTTTACATTTCATAATTTAATTGCTCATGTGCTTCATGTGCTTCAAGAGCAAATTGAAGGAGGAGCAACTGAAAATGCCTATATTTAATTTCAGTAAATTTTTTTTTGTCTTTTTGAGACAGGGTCCTTCTGTAGCCCCAGTTGTCCTGGAACTCACTATGTAGACCAGGCTGGCCTCGAACTCACAAAGATCCACCTGCCTCTCCCTCCCATTTTTTTTAAAAAGAAAAATCAGAAATGTTTTGTGCATTCACAAATATGAATATAAGTATAAATTTAATGAAAATTATTATTATTCATTTTATATTATAACATTTGGCAGTTGTCTAGTTTCGGATGAAGAAAAATATAGCTATGCATGTGATTGGAGATAATTTTTCTACAAGTAAAATTTAAGGCTTGGTTTCAATATCAGTTTTGATTTTTATACTCTTGAGAGCTACATCATAAAAAGCAACTCTTTGTGTTATAATTATTCAAAAATTGTGTTCCTAACTTTGGTTCATATGACTGTTGATGTTTTCCAAAGATCCTTCCACTCACTCCCTAATCTCACATTCTAAATTGTTAGTTTAGGAACAATACCAACATAGAAATATTTATCTGAGTAAAAAGTTACATAGTTGATGCTCAGTGGAGGAGAGAGAGTTCCACATGGAAATCCACTGCAGTTCACTAATACATGGATAGCATTATACAGGTACTGTGGTCTGGATATCTATCCAACAAATTTCCAGGTTAAAGGTTTGCTGCCCAATCTATGGCTCTATTAAATGATATGGCCTAGTGAAAAATTTTCAGGTTACTGGGAATATATCCTTGAAGGGGAGAAGATGGTGCTCTCTTATCCTTTCTGTATGGCATCATATCCATAAGGCATGGAGTTTTGCTCTGCAACATGCTCTTAGCATAATGTTCTGAACCAGCAATTATAGGTAATATAGCTAGCCCTACATGGCAGGGAATCTCTAAAAACATGAGCCAAAATGAAGATTTTATCTTGATGAATTAGGTCATTTTAGGTATTTGTACTTGAGATTAAAATGGAAAGTTGATGAAAACTTTTAAAACAGAAAACTGTTATTAAATGTGCAGTGGTTTTGCTATTATCCTATATCTTATGATTTGGAAAAGCATTGTTTTACAGTGAAGTTTTCAAATTTTTAAGGACAAAGCTCTAAAAGCATAGATAGCTATTAGCAAATTTTGGTGGGCAATATTGGTAGGGGTCTAGAATACTGTAATGCTAATAGTAATACACACAGTAAAAGCCATGCTGATGTTGTTTCAGATTGACAGGATAACTGTATTAGAAACCAAACTAAAAGCCATGCTTGTTTTGCTATGATAAAGAACTTGGATGCATTTTTTCCTATGACTTGAGTCTCTGTGAGAGGTCAAAGTTAAAGATGGTGGATTAGCACAACTGATGGAGAATATATTAAGCCAGTACAACATTCAAGTTGTAACGTGGTTGATATTGATAACATTTAGTAAAATTTTCAGTCAGACTCAAGAGCAAAACAAAAGGTGAACTTAATGTTTTGGAATATTTAAAGTGTGGTCTATAAAAGAATTTGTAAAACATTATGGCCCAGAAGGCTGTGGTTAGTAAAGATTAGTGCCTATTAAATGGTGTTAGGTGCTTTGCATCAAGGTAATAAGAAGACTCCCTCAAGGTCATCTAAAAATATGCAAGGATACCACACCCATTATAAGCTGAAAGATGCAGAAACACAAATTTGTTTCAAACACTTATATTTGAGAAGACAGTTTCAGTTTCTGTATGTACCTCACACCACCGAGAAATTTGTTTCTTCTTTTCCAGCTGTCAAGATACTCAGAAGCCTCTGCAGCCACTATTCAATTTGGAAAAGCTACTGTTCACACCGGCAGTCAATCCTAGGGTTATCTATGTGGTAAGAGTTTTGCAGGCACTCATAAGAATTATGCATCCATGCTCACAGCAGGGTCTCAGAGAAATGCCTGGCAGGGTAGACCATAGTTTGCAAGATTAGAGGTCCATAAGTTCCCACTGGATGGATGATATATGGAACTGAGTGTCATCCAAAACTCCAATAGAGACCCACAAAATATATAGGGCTAATACTGAGCACTTGTGTAGGAAGCTCCATGAAACATTTAGTACCACTCCAAAAGAATGGCCTTGTGGGCACTATCATTGCAGAGGAATAACAGCAAAGACCTTGTTTGAACCAACATCAGTGTGGTTTCCAGTAATTTACTAGAACTGGACAAAGCATAGAATATAAAAATATCTTAGGTGGACTCTAGGGCAGTATTATGACTTGCCTTACTAGTCTCTGATGGACACATGGCCATATACAGAGACATGTATATTCCTTGGGGCAGAATAGATACGCATTCATTGTTTATTTAGCATATTTTTTTCCATTGGAAGTGTTTCTAGATGAACATTTTTGAAAATGATAGATATTCAGATTTCAGAGTCCTTTGCTCATGATATTTTTCTGACTCCATCCAGGAAGCAGAATCAGTATGTACACATAGCCAGGAATAGGCAATCTGTAATAAAGTTATTGAGAACAAGAATAGCGGCCAATTTAAACAGGTAAAATGAAATAATATGTACATTCATATAATAGGCAATAGAAGCACATAAAGCTATGCAAATACCTCTATATTTCATAGATTTGAGTTGGAATGGTTCTACTATGTATTTTAATGACTGCAGTTGGAATTTTGAAAATAAAAACTCAGTGATAATTGACAAAGTCAAAATGCTTTTATTTATGCTGAAGTTTAGCAAGTACATTTTAACAAAAGATGTACTTTAACTTAACATGGTAGAACTGAGAAACCATACATATGTTTCTAGACTCTAACATACTACCGTAACTTTTCCTTGAAAGACAAAAAGCCAAGCAGAAATGAACATAAAAAAGCATCAAATATAGTCAAGTTACTTTAGCCATAGGATGTAGCTCACATTCTTAATTTGGCCAATCTAATGCAAGGACAAAATTTACATCATTGCTTTTAAAATATACACATGTTCCTTTTTTCTTAATGTAACACAGAAAAGCTGCTTCAGTTAACAAAACTTTGCGGATACACACAATTGAAATAACTCCATGTTGGATAGTTTCAGAGATACACTGGAATCACAAGCATCTTCATTTATGTAAAGCCAGCGAGGACCTTTCAGGCTGAATACAACTGTTGTGCCATTGCTAAACAGTAATAGTTACCTCCTTTAAAAAAAAGAAAACAAGTTAGTTCTTTTGTGGAATATTGATAAAACATATGTAAATGTACTAAAACTTCTATCTTCAGGAACCTATAATGAGGTGATGTTACAAAAGATATTGGCAAACTTTATTTTAATGTCTATATGCTAATTTGTTAATTTTCAAAGATCATTCAAGTAAATACAATGCTACAGTTTCTCTTCTTTCTATAGCATTGGAAACATGAGAGATTAATAATGACTCTTTTCTTAAACTATGTTATTATTTCTATAGAGAGCTATATTTTTCCCTTTGTTAGTAATGAACAAATGAAGTCCCTTTGCTGTACCAAAATGGGCAGAAATATATTACCTGGATTGGATCTAAGATGAAAGCTTTATATATTTAGAATTTTCTCTCCACAAGTAAACCCCAAGACTGTGCACACTAGGTAGAGACTAATTTTGAACATCATTTGAACCATAGCAAGCATCAAAACAGATATTCATTTAAATGTTTCTTATACAGAACCCATATCATCATGTAATTAAGTGAAATTTGATTGATATAGGTAATTATTATAACTGACAATTTTCAATGAAATTCTTTTCTGCTTCTTTTGGCATAAATTGTTCTTTTCCATAACAATAATGTATGACCTTCTAGCTAAATCACAAAGTTAGCCTTTGGTTACAGAAGGGGAAACAGGAAAGAATGTGCCCATAAATCAACCCAAATCCATTACCTGTCCTTATGAAACACTTAAAACTACATGTTTCTAAATCAAATGTGTCCCCTTCGCATAGAAAGGAAGAGTACATTATCATGCTTGAATGATATGCCTTGTTATAAATATTAACTCACCCTGGCCAAAGCTTAAAATCCTAATGAGAAAAGTATATGATATCTTTAAAATATTTATTCTTTCTATGTGGATTTCATGGTAGGTACATTAGAGGAATTCTCTGAGAAACACCTCAGAATAAGACGTCAAGGTATTACAAGGTAATGGAGGAATAAAAGTGTTAGATGCTGTGTCAATCAGACAAGCTAGAGTTGAGTTTCATTAGAGAAGTAGAAATTTGTCCAAGAAATCCATGGAATTCATCCAAATGCTCCATGGAGAAAAAATAGACTGTGCTTTAAAATAAAAAAAAAACAGTTTGATAATCTTTCACTCCAGAAAGTTGTTCTGATTCTTTTTTTTTTTTTTTTTTTTGGATAAAGTCTGAGCAGTCTAATGAAGTCCAACCCTCAGGTAGTCTGATTTACTATGATCAATTAGATCAGTTAATTGCTGAGTTCTCCAGTCCACCTCATCTTCTTTATGCACAGCCCAATTGTCAATGGAAAGTTCATTAACATCAAATGGCAGTCACTTTACCAGGATTGAAATTTACACAATTACAGTAAGACTTGAGTCATGCAGTACAAATTGTGAACATTACAGATTTGAAAGCAATGGTTAAATAATTCATTTCCTCTTAAAAGGTACATAAGCACAGCAGTTAGTGAAAATGACAATCCCCATTCATCCTTTAGAAAAACACATTTTTTGAAAAATCTCCTTTATTATGTTTAATTCTTGTCTTTATTACAAGACACGGACATATTTGTCCATAACCTTCATTAGATGCGCCATCTTACTAGGCCCATCAGCATCAGTCTCCACTGCAGTTTGCAAATCAAAAGAAAAACTAGGCTATGGAGAAGACAATACTATTACATAAATAAATTATATTTCGTTTTACATGAAATACAGTAAATGGAAATTTCTTATTACTGAAACTTTTTTTTTTTAAATTAAAGGGCCATCCAAAAAGACTATCAGGTAACATGCTGAGTAATGTTGACACACCTTCTGTTAATGCTTTACATTTGCCAGTACAGACTGCTCTTAAGGAAGGTAGAGTATTGATCTGGTAAATGATACCGATCCTTGGAGTAATCCCAAAGTTTGCCACATTTCTATTTCAGAACACATTTCAGCTATAATATGAGTGATTTATCATTTAGTAGTAGCTGTCAAAGTAAACTCCTAGATAAAACACAAACATCTGGAACCATAAACAGAGGAGAGCAGTAGCAGAATTTTAATCTAAACCTAGCATGCTTGCTTCATTAGGAACAGGAGCAGCTAATTAGTAATTGAATTCTTCATGTTTTTAAGAGGGTTTATACTTGAGCTCCAAACAAAAAAGCTCTCATATGCATTTGGATGTGAATAAGATTAAAGATCTGGAAAAGCAAAGAAAAATCTCCTCCAGAGAAATGTTAGGAACTCAGGAATTTATAAGGAGGGACATATATACTAACATGTGGAGAGAGATGGTAGTTTGTTTACTGCTTTAATATTTATCAGATTAGTAAAATGGAAATTTTGATATATACATATATGACCACATTCTAAATAAAAATGTAGGTTTCTGCATTCCTTCATATCCCATGACATAGGACGCTTGTGTGGCCTTCTTCATATAGAACACTCTGATATGTACCACTTAAGTAATCCTTCAAGGGCTACATCTGACTGTCCCAAATCCCAGTATGACACTTTCCTCCGATATTGTGCATCTAAAGTTTATGAAAAGGAGTTACTAAAATCAAGAGTCAAAGAGAAGGCTAATAAGTGGGGAAAGCCAGAAGAAAACAAGAGAATTCCTTACAGTTCTTTTAAAGTAATTAAAAAGACACTAAAGTGTTTTTAAGTGACATAACTTGAAAATGTGATTTATTTTTCCCTATCTTTCAGTGTATTCCCTTTGACTGCTTGATGATGAAACAATTTTGGATGGTTTGCTGTTAGTCATACCTCATTGTCACTTAATTTATAGATGCATATAATGTTAGCAAAATATTTAATTTGGTTAATTGTAATTCTTCAGAACTGATTTCTAATCTGTGATTACTTTGTTTCAGTGGGCTAAAGCATCACTCTGATTATACACACAAATAGCTCTTGTATATAACACAGAAAATACTAAAATCAAATTCCTTATAATTTAGAAAAATTCTTCAGGAAATGAAACATTTAATACATCACATTGATGTGAATTAATGTAATGTTTCTAAAGTGTGTAGTTTCAGTGGTCATGCTGATAGAAATTACATGTATGACCACAGGAGCTGGCTATTGGCAAATGCATAAAATCTCAGTTGATATTTTGCAAGAGTGGGGCTTTTGTCACAACAAAACTTAGTTTTAGGGCAGATAAAACACAGTTAATTAGGTGTTGCTGATGTGACTAGGGAACTTTAGAAGTATCATTAAATGTTTTTCATCAGCCAAATACTGATCTATCATATCGTTAAGAAGTATGAAAATGATAATAGTTATCTATCTCCACTCTCTGGACAGGTCTTCAGTAAGTAAAGAATTAAAAATATTTTAGGGAACTTCCTGAGCAACTCAAACCAAATTTAGCATCTGTTAATCTTTTGTACATGTTATCTGACTATGCGTAGACCAGAAGATGAATGGTGGAAATATTCATAATGTGAATGATCCATAGTATGTGCATTTCTTTTTTCTTGTTTCTATAGCTGTTTTGCTGCTTCTTTTACTAGCATAATAAAGAAAATACAAGGTTTGGGATGGGAAGAGAGAGAGAAGAAAAGGACGGAGGAGGCATTTTTAGCAGGATCAGTGTCAGTGCTTGTTTTAGTCATTACCTTCTTTACCGATAGGTAATGTGCAAGTAGAGAGGAAGTGAAAAACTTGCTCCACCATCATCTGTTCAAATGAAAATATAGGTGTCGTAAAATCTAGAAATTAGAGCTCTCTATAGTTTTTGGAGAATTCAACAGGCAAACTTTATTCTACAAAAGTGAGCTCACAGACTGTAAGAAATATCAGTCATATGTACCAATAAACTGTCTGCTAATATAATTCCTGTTAAATATCATATTGGACAAATATAAAGCTAATTCATAATAACCACAGCTCAAAGTAGGTGTGTGTGCGTGTGTGTGTGTGCGTGCGTGCGTGTGTGTGCAGGCGCACGCGCATTTTAGTTTCTCTCACATCATCTAGAAATAGCATTTTATCCATCTTAAAAATATTTTCACCTACTTACCCCACTAGGAACCTGCTTTGTGGATCAATGTGATAGAGTTTGGGAAGTACTATGCTCTCCTGGCATGGAGGGTTAAGAAAATTGTAAAATAAGATGTTCTTTCATCATTATGATTACCACCTAAAAACTTGGGAAGCCATTTTATAGAACATTTTCCTATATGTGCAAAGTTCTATTTATCAATCATGAACAAATAGTATTTGAAGGCTCCATATTTTAAAAGAATTTGAGTATGAATTCTAAAGAGTCACAGTACTAGGTAAGCAGGTAACTGCTACAGCACCCTATCCGTGCCTATGATCAGTTGGAGTTCCGGCATCTGCGTTCAGGCTGCACAGAAAAAACAATAAGACCTGGTCAAAACGTCATTCCAACAAAGAAAATCCAAAATCTACCACAAACTCACTTTATATTATCTCCTGTGCTATATATATAT
>NW_008331140.1:5263590-5276430 GCF_000622305.1 Nannospalax galili
CATTTTATTAAAAATTAAATTATACAAAAGTGAGCAAAATTGTAGATTTACAATATTTTAAACATAATTTTATTATCTGGCTGTGAGATTACAATATAAAAATGGTGTAAATGATATTCCCTAGCTACACTATGCTTAGGAACCCGTTGTGTGTGTTTTAGTGCTTTACAAGCTGCAGTGAAATGCATGACTAACTTAATAAACAAGGCACTTAGGACTTTCTCTCTTTTTCTTCATAGACTAAAACATGAATAAAGAGCCACACCATTTTCTGTTGAACAAAAATCTTTGGTAAAGGTTCCAATTTTCCTTCCAGATGACATTTCCTTCCTTGACAGGAAGGTTATTTCAAAATCACTGCTCAGTTTAAAAACAAAAATGTCTATAATATCTTTGAGAGGTTTAATTTATGTCTTAAGCAAAATGCATTTATGATTTTTCCCACTCAGGTCTGTAGCCCTCTGAATGTTCCTTTAACATTTGCTCACTTATAAACACAACAGGGATTCTTTAAGCGTGAATAAGATTCATCACGGTAAACTAGGTTTTTGGATCTTGCTTTGGAAGCGGCTAAATAACTTTGGAATAACCTGTACTAATTTTTAAATGAGTTCAAGTACTAAGTTTCAGGTTTCTTTAAGCTGCTATATAATTGATACGTTTCAAAATTTCAAAAAAAAATTGACATCAAGTTTATCGGTGATGTGTGATGTTTCTATAAACTGAATAAGAAAGATAAAATATCACAGGGGTTCAATCAACATATTTTTCTTAGGCTCATTAAATTCAAATGAAATGTATAATTAATTGTGTGAACTTTATTTAATTTGTGAAAATATGTTCATCATGTGACATTCTCACTAAACAACAGTAGTTAGCTTCACTTCGACTCTAGTTAGTTATTAATACTATACTATAAATACAGAGGTACTTATTTGAGAGTAGGAAAGTCGACTACTGCAAGCTGCATCAAATAATAAAACTTTATTGTATCATATGCATTCTGTGTCTATGGAGAAAAAGCTATCCTGAAATCATTTTGTCATATGTGTTGTGCTCATATTTTAGAACATGACTTTTTTGTTTTGTTTTGTTTTTGTCTTTGTTTTGAGACAGGGTCTGCCTGTAGCCCCAGCTAGCCTGGAACTTAACCAGGCTAGCCTTGATCTCACAGATATCCACTACACCTGACTAGAATGTGACTTTAAGAACAGATAATTGAAAGCAATAACTAATTTACCTCATCAGTCTTAAAAATTAGATTTATCTTTGAATTAAACCTAAGACAAGAACAGATCAGCTTTGTTTGTGGACATGGCATGAAAAGATAATTTAAGCATCTCTTGTTCACTTTTAATTCAATATGATTTTGTGAATTAATAATATAATACAGTATTTCCTCAATTTTTAAAACCCTATTCCTTACATAATTTATCCTACAAAGAGGGCATGGAAACCTTTCTGTTCTCACACAAGGTCTCTCTCTCTCTCTCTCTCTCTCTCTCTCTCTCTCTCTCTCCTCTCTCTCTCTCTCTCAGACACACACACAGACACACACACACACACACAAATACAAACACTTAAAAACACACACATGTGTATATAAAACTATATAATAAAATTCCAGACTTGAGAGAATGTTTTACATGTTAGTTTTATGTCAGAGAGTCTATTTCTCCTGAAAACTACATTTGTAAGCCCCAATGCTTACATTACGTATATTTAGTAGGATAGGGAAATAATGCCATTTTGTACTTGTCCTGCATATCAGAGAGTCTGGCTAAAGTTACTGATGAGAAACTTTGCATGAGGATTATAATACCTTTTACTTAAAGTAAGGTAGAGAGGAGTCAGATGCCTTCTCAAGACTTGTACTGAGTTAGCCAGCTATTAACAGAGAAAACCTAGCTACTTGGCAAGCACATTTTATTTTCTGTATGCCTGTTAAGAAAATGTAATAAAGACATATGTGTCTAGTAGAGACCAGTAATTTATGAACAATTTCATGAATTTTAAAAGTATTTGAGTTCTACCTTCCAGGAGGAAGGGAAAGGCAAATAAGTGAAAGCTCATATTTATGAAGTGCTTAATAGGTCAAGAGCCACTTCGAGCATGCATGTTACTTGCAGAATGACATTCTCTTCCACAAATTTCTGGTAGAGAACTGTTAGAGATCTGCTGTTTATGTTTCTATCCCATTCACCTAAATAATCTAAAGTTTTCCCTATATTTCACCTCTCAGAAATACATAAACTATAAAATATTTTAGAAAAATCACATTTACTTGATATTTTATGAGACATATGGAAATATTTTAATTTGATGAGAAGTATAATTATTTTTTGCAACTCCCATTATTGGCTAAACTGATGGGAAAACACTATAACATTTAAGTTAAAATAAATCAAAATATGTAAGAACATGATAAAGTAATGGAAAGAATTAAACTGCAACTTGTGCAATGTTTAAGATGATAACATCTAACATTCCCTATGGAGAATTGAAATTCAGTTAATAGGAGCTTGTAAAATTTGATTATTAGCTCTCTTTGTTGCAGGTTTTGGTTTATTTAGTAATTGTTTATAACTGCTAAGGTCTATAATGCATTCATTCTTCTTTTTTTTTTGGCATCTTGAAGCAGGGTCTCCCTGTAGCCCCAGCTGTCCTGGAACTCACTATGTAGACCAGGTTTGCCTTTTAATAATTCAAAGAAAATAATAAGCGCTCAAACTTTTCTGGAAAAATAGGCAAGTAGAGAAGAATTTTTTTTTGAAAAATTTGTTTTCTTGAGAGCTAAGGAATTATTAAAAATATTGCCTTAATAAACATTTACATTTTGTATGTATGGGTCTTGTGCATGTTGTCAACATTGCTGCAAGTTCATATGATCAAGTTCCCAGAGGTATAGGGGTCTTAAATATGATTAAGATGTATTGTATGAAATACACAAAATTCAATAAAATATACATGAAAAAACATGTAAATTGATGACAAAAAGTAGATTCCATTTTAACCTGTGGTTCATTGCCAATGTTAACTTTCAAATATTAAAAATATAATCTATAAACCATAAAGACTTAATATTTTATTACTCTATGCATTTCAAAGAAATAAACAGTAGTTAAAATACATACACACACACATATATATATATATATATATGTATCTCTATTATCCTAGCCTTTACAAACTTAACATGCAAGTGATTATTAAATTATAATTGTTTTAGACAATTTCAAGTACAAATTGAAGAAAGCCTGGTATGTGCTGATCTGCATAAGATAATATTATAGTCCTATTAAATCTCCTAGCAATTCAACTAATTATGAGAGATTATTATAGGCATGGATTAATAGTGATATGTAATGAGGGCAATTAGTTAAACTTTTAGTGTCAGTTTCCATTATTCATAGCAAACAAACCAACTTCTTCTGGATTATTTCCACATTTTCAAAATGGTCTAATCACAATCTTTCCAATTACGTTTTGAGACAATCTTGTTGGGGAAATTTTTGTTTAAAATGACACAAAGTTTGGGCTGAAGAGATAATTCAGCAATTAAGAGCACTGGCTGCTCTTGCAGAGGACCTAGGTTCATTTCCAGCATCTCATGGCAGCTAACAATCACCTGTAACTCGATCTGGGAAACTGATGCCCTCTTCTTGCTTCTGTGGGCATTGCATATACATGGTACACTTACACACACACAGGCAAACACCCATCCACATAAAATCAAAATAGCACCCAATTTTTTTAGATTAAAAAGAACACAAAGGGCAAAGGACTGCATAATTGCACACATACTATGTATTGTCTTCCTTTTCTTCCATCTTTTTGATTTTAAGCTATGAATTACTCATTCAGAAAGGAAAAACATATTGGCATTGAATCACTATACATTCAGGTGGCATCCAAATATTAATTTTAAGTTATAAAGGTAGCATGAGGTTGATGGCATAATTAGAAATTTATGTGAAAATCTGTATATTTTACTAATGAAATTCCAAATGTGAAAGTAAAAACAAATGTTAAGATTTAATCAAAGGCTTTTCCTTTGATACCTCCTCAGATATGCATGGGTTGAGCATAGCATAAGGGGAATTCAAAGCTTTAAAACCCTTATGAAGGACATTTGGGGACATAAATCAGCCATTATATTTCATATTATATATGTGTATATATATGTATATATGTACATTAAATTGGGTGAGGGGCAGTGAGGGGATGTGTGGATAGGGGAGAATGCTAAATAAAATCAAATTACATTGTAGAAAAATGGCAAAAACTCAACAAAAAATTAAAATTAAAAACAAAACTTATTGCATTTATAAAGATGTGGGCTAAAATAGTAGCTATTAGAGATAATTTAAGGAACCATTCTTCAATTATAGTGGCAAAAACTCTGCTTATTAATGAATTACTCCTGTAGATGGAAAATACTGAGTAGCAAAACAACCTTGCTTGACTTACAATTCTCATTACTTTGCTATAACTGCCATTTCATTTGTTGTATAAGTGAGGTATAGCAAAAATTGTAAGCCTTAGATCTGTATATATTTAATGTATCATCATGATAAGCATTAAATATTTTTGATCATAAAAAAATAATTTCATGAACTTTGTGAGAAAGTGGTATAAGCCATCTGTGACAACCAGCTCCTAAATGACCAAGTAGTTTCACATCCTCCTAAGGAAGGAACCAGAAACACAATCTGTAGCGTAATGTGATAGGTATTTCATAACAGAGAGGTATAATACAATCTGTGAAGCATGACTAAACCAAGAAAATAATCTGTGTAGTTTGAAGAAAATAACATAAATTCTTTGTGAGGGTAAAAATGCAAAAGACTCAGGCCATCTAATGAAACTTATAGGAAAATAAAATGACATAAATATCTGCCTCTTAAGAGAAAGCTGCTAAAATCTTCTTTTAAGACTGTGATATAATCGTTTCCCTCTTTATTGTGGCAGTTGCAGTAATGTTTCTGTATGTAGTTAAAGACTCCTAATTTTAAAGACAGCATTTAGAGTAAGTCCTTAAGAAAAACAACACTTCTGTAATCACTTTAGTGTCTGAAGTGCTGAATATAATTACAGACAAATATATTCACCGTTCAAGGGGAGCATTAGGGAGACTGTGTATATGTCACAGCACAGTACAAGACATCACTTGGAGGAAATTAATCATTGGTAAGGTTAGGAAAAAAAACAGTTACTGGACTCTCTAAGGAGAGACTGAAAATACACTGTGGTGGGAATTAATAAAGTAGCTCCTTAAAGAAATTCATATGATATTCATGGTAAGAAATCATATGAAATGGGCAATTTCCTACCATCTTTTGTAGTCACATTATCAATTTCCTTACTATTGCACCAAACTGTAAAACCACAATTTTACAACAAGGGTAATTATGATAGTAATTATTGGCATACATGTTTAACTGGAGAAATTTTGTGAGTCATTAACTGAGAAGCAAAGAGAAAAACTAAGTTTCAAGAAAGTTCTGTAACATGTGTATAATAACTTCTGTAACATATATATCATAATAAGATTTTTAACCTAGTGCATTTTTATTGTGTAGAATTCAACATCGTGTCTGCCCCTTTTGCAGCCAGATGGCACTTTATAACCTTGCTTGTAATTCTTCCTCATCATATTTAGGAAGAAATCATGAATTTTATAACCTTGAGTGGTCAGTATCTGTTTTTCAGAAACTTCTATGAGCTATTCATTCTGAAAATAAAGCCGTAGATGAAAAATTGTAAGGTGGTACCCTTTTTGTTACAAAACAGTTTTAATTTCAGTAAATATTTTGCATTTGATATCTACCAGTGTACAAGTAACAAAATGAATGGAAATTATGGATGATTCCTTTGTATTCATAGAAAAACAATAGAAAAAAACCCTTATATTTGCCAAACATGTTGCCAAATAACAAAAGGTAGAAATTATTCATACACACTATTTCACTTTACAGAAATCAGTCTCTAGGACTATTTTTGTTCTCTTTTTATTCAAACAAATGGAGTGGCAGGAACCGACACAATGTGTCACTGTGCCATTGTACTTTTTGATGTTATCTTGTCTGAATTCATTTTATTGTTTCATTTTATGACTAGAATGTTCATGAATGTCATATATTTTATAAAATTTAGGAGCTTCATATCCTATGTTTCTTTTACATATTATTATTGAGATTATGGTGATATGAATTAAAAATATTTAAGAATCTTGCACTGTCAACTGTACCAGTAACCCCTAAGAATGACTATAGTCATACAAAAGTTAACTAAGATATAAACATGCAAAAAGAGCAGTCTCCCTGTGATCATAAAATGATGTTATTTTCTATTCAGCAGTTCATGTTACTGCTTCTCATGCTAATTAATTAAAGGAGCTGTTGCAGTAATGTGCAAACAGGGAATCTGAGAATCTGAGAGGGCTTTTAGGTCTCCAAGTGAAGTTAAGTCAATCTGGGCACGGGCAATCAAATGTAATGAAATCACTTGTCAGTGCTAAGCTTGCAAAAACTGTGAAGTTTGACTAGGGAGTAAAAAGGATTATAATTAGATTTCCAATAGGATAATAACTAAATGGCAGAATGCAGTAAAGAGAAAATATTACTTTGTTAGCTAATGGTACTGCTGTTCAGTTTTAGTTTTTATCAGCTCACTTGTAGTTGTGCTAATTTAATTTGTTTTATCAGCAAAAATGTACTACACAAATGGCACTTAAAGGTCCTTTGCAAAAATCATTGATCTGAAGGTACAGATAATGACACCTGGTATGCTGATTTGATGTGTTGCAGAGATTTGGTGATAAGGTGGTTGATGTGCTATCTTGCAGAGACCCAACTGAATCAGAAGAATTTGAGTGGAACCATATTTGTTCATATGTTCCACTGAAAACTTCTCCAGAGATAGTGGACATAATCATCAGATTGAGTATGGTATTCATGCCCACATGAAAATATTGAAGAGGAGGTATTAAACTAGAATAGAAAAATAGAAATATCATCTTTATGTAATATTATCTATGCATGTTATCCTTTTTGTCAAACAGCTTTCAAAGCATATTAAAAAGGAAGTGTGAGCTGATGAGATTTATACAAGATATAATAACACTGGTACATGCGTAGTTTGCACTCAAATCTATGGAGATATTATGATAAAATTGGACATAAATGCATTATTTCTACAGGTGGCCATGCAACATTTAGCAAAGTCTCCTCCATATTTTTAAAGAAGATGTCACAGTAGAACTAATTGAATTTCAAAGAGAAAGCAGGAGGTTAATGGTAGATTTCTATCCAGTAGAGAAATTGACAATAGAAAAAGAAAGGGCATCAAAGATGTCGAAATTGTTTGCTGTGGTGGAGATGAGTTTTGGACATATCACTGTGTAGGCATGCTTGAATTGACTCTTACAAAAGTAAGAAATAATTTTCCAAGTTACAACAGTGAGTAAGTCAGGGAGGTGAAAAAATATAGTGTTCAAAGTAAATAAAAATAATCAATATCATACAAACATACTCTAAGCAGAACTGGAAAAACAATGGCTAAGGTTGCATTTTATAACTTCAATGAATCAATTTCTACAGTTAGTAAATAAATATAAAATTAATCTTTTGATTATGAATATCTCAAATGATAGGCTTAACGATTAAGTGTTTTATGCAATCAATAGACCTGACTGATTTTGTGAACTGCATTTATGATAAATTCTGAAAATATTTTCATCCATTCATTTCTGTAAGAGAAAAAGTCATTTTCTGCTGACAAAACCTTGTTTTTTGTGACAGGGTCTCCCTCATTTCCCTGGCGCTCACAGAGCTCTGCCTGCCTCTGTGTCCTGAGTACTGGGGTTAAAGGTGTGTTCCATCACTCCTGGCATAAGCATCTATTTTTGAGATGATGTGATTCTACTATCATTTTAACATAAGATTTTCATTTTAGTGTTCAATATGATGATGATTGGTGTTTAATCAGATAGACGTATAGTACTTATTGTGTTAAGAGAAAGGAGAATGTGTAAGTTTCAATGTCTACCACATTAATCATATTATTTGATATAGTCTAAAAAGCAGATATTCAATGAAGAATTATTGATTTACTATATTTTTATAACATATCAGCAAAATTAACCAAAAACACTAAACCTTTTGTTTTCAATTCAGAAATAAAATCAGTTCTCTAATTTAAAAATAAATTCTACACCAATACTAATAAAGTCACATCTTATCTGTTATTTTTAATGATTAAAATGTAGAATTTTTAAAAAGTATATTCAGTGAAAGAAAATAGTAAATGTAAATTTCTGTATCTATATGTATGCAAATTTATATGCAATAAGTATTAAGTTAAAAATATGGTGTGAATCTACTTATACATATCTAACTACATTTATCTCCCATGAATAAGATACCCATCACTAGTTGCATGAAATTGAAATAAATGGAAACTCAAAACTTTCGATTTACCTCATGGTTGGGAAAATGTTGTCATCTAAAAGCACCATGTAAATGAAACTATAAAGACTTGGATGAAGATACAGGATTAAATCAAAATGGTAAAATCTACTGTAGTGTGTTTGGTTCGCTATTCAGGTCTAAAGGTTAAATATTTTGTGTATCTGTGGGTCACTGGTTCAGAAATAATCAAATGACCATGTAAGGCTATTTACCCCTACTATGCCTCTAGTATGATATTGGAACTTCAACTACCAGGCCACATAGTGGCACTTTCTTTATGAATTTAGTTGTGGTGAATGAACTAGATAAACAGAGAATCCCATTATTATTGGATTTGCATACATAGATGTGGTCTTTAAATTGGGGAGGAGGGCAGGCAAGCAAAAAAGAAAAAAAGCCTAAGAAACAGCGAAAACATCGTTGAAATTGAACAAGCTAAGCATTCATACTTTCACATCTAATGAAATGAATACTTCCAGGCTATCCAGGTGCAGGAGAATCAAGTATTATCAGAAGCGCCACGAGTTCTGATACTCCTAGTTTTACAAAGATGACTTTTAAAACTGCAGAAATAAGGATTTTTCAATTTCTTGTATAGCACAGTAACAAAGGCACATCCAATTCTGTTGCCTTCACACAGATGTAGTCATCATATAAGAGAAAAGTATCAATTGTAACCCTAAGGTGAACAACATATTTATGGCTATCTTTATTTTTGAAAGTTAGGGAAAGCTGCCTCTTAGAAAAGCCTTTTATACTACAGCCGACTTTTTTTTTTATTATAAATATAAACTACATCAAATCTACAGAGAAGTAAAAAACCCGTATTACTGTAACATAAAAAAATGTTTCCACTGATTAAACATAATTTTTATTTTTAGGTGGTTCTGCACTAAGAAGAGACTTGATATTGATATATTTCACCCATTTATTATTATGGAATATTTAAAAATATTTCAAAAGTTATATACATATATATGTTTATAGAAAAAATCAAATTGGAAATTACAAATCATATTCTTATTTCCATATTTAGGAAGTTTCTAAAATTAACATAAAAATTTCAAGTTAATAAAAATACCTAGAAAGTGTTTAAAATATTCATAGTTTATAATTATTGTGCTTGTGTGTTTTATATACACCAAAGCAGAGAAGTTTAAAACTAGCGTGTCCTGTGTGTCTGTAAAAGGTAAATTGCATACATCTTTATACACTACTATGATGTGACTAACATTTAAATGCAAATTCTTTTAACAGCTAAACATGGAAGAACTTTGCTCACATTGTATATATGAAATCCCCAATTAATGTTATATGGCTGTTTTCAAAGTCATTATCATATATATGTTTTTCTTCACTATAAACCACTATGGCTGCTTCTTAAGTCATAGAATATGAAGAGCAAAACTTACTTCTGTGAAGACTATCAGCACAGATGCTCATAGCTACCCTGCCCCCTGGTGTCACACTTTAAGCACTAGTAGGAAGGACTAAGCTCTTTACAGTACCTTGCATAGCAGCACTGTCATGAGGTGTTCCACTGTTTTCTATTTCAATATCTGGAATTCCAGTATCTGAAAGAATTGGCATTAAGAATTAAGGTACAATTCTCTGTTTCCAGATTCCACCTAAGAAAAAACTGCAGTAAGCCAATACTTTACTTTATAGATAATGCAAGACACTGGGCAGTGTTTTTTGTATTGTTTTCTGTTTTCCCTTCCTTTCCTTCTTTTTTCCCCTTTCTTTTATTGTTTTTGAGTGAGCCTTGTTCATGGCAAGAAGGAAGTTTATGTACTATACCTGAATTATACAGTTAAGTAAATATTTCCAGGTACATAGCCAAAATATCCTTCATCATTTGATAATTTAAAGATATATTCTAGGAAAATAACAAGTACGTATGTATGTACATATTTATGTAACTCAAAACAATTGTTAACATATTATGACCACAGAACAAGAAAATATTGATTTTATTGATTAAGTGAAAGTGCCCTTTCCTTACAGTGCATTTTTCATTTGTAGGATATTACATAGGATATTGGTTTATGTTAAGAACAAGTGAAGACCAATATGCAATATTCACATCACAATGTGTTTTCTTAGGTAAGGCTGATTCTAGGGGCAAATATGTTACTAGTATGCTCTCAGGTTATTTAATCTAGCTAGTGAGTATGATGTAAGTGTCTCTGTCTCTCTGTCTCTGTTTCTGTCTCTCTGTCTCTCTGTCTCTCTCTGTCTCTCTCTGTCTCTCTGTCTCTCTCTCTTTCTCTCTCTCTCTCTCTCTCTCTCCCCCCTGTGTGTGTTTAATTTAAAAATCTACTTCAAATTGTGTCTGAATCAATTCAAGCAATTTTAGATGAATACAAAAGTTAGAATGAAATTAGAGGCATCTGGAATTAAAATATCACTTTATTCAAGCACCTTTTCATGCAGATCTCTAAAGATTTATATGGAACGTTTCTTTTCAGTCTCCCTATAGACCTTAACGTTGATGCAGTCAGCATTTAACAACAAAAAGCACCTATCTCCCAGGATAAGATTCTCCCAGGATTTTTATATCTCCCAGAAAAAACTGGCTACTTTGATTTGATTCATGATTTAAACAACTTGATCTAAAGTTCATTTTAAAACTATTCCTTCAAAAAGCTTCTACCTCACTCACTTTCTTCCTTTCTACCTCTCCTGGTCTGTGTCCCTATCCCTCCCTCTGTCTCCTTAAGATAAGGTTTTCATTTAGTTACTTTGCAAGTGAAAGTCCTAGTTAGACATTACCTTTCAGCATCCTCAGACCACTGTCACTAGCTGTAGCTTGCTTAAGTGCCTGCTCCACTTGTTCCCTGCGCTTTGATTCAAATTCCAAGGCTTCCTGCAGTTTTCTCTTTGCTTTTTTCTCCTTTTTCAGACGCTTTTGCATTGTAGCTAAAATGTGGAGAAGTAGTTTGTAAATACTGGGTTAATGCGATTGGTTTGCTGAGTGTGATGAATTAAAAAGCACAGATACAGGTATAAAAAACACCAAAATGCCAAGACACAAAAATGTATCAGTTCACATAGGATTAGACTCTTTTATCCCCAGTTCTCATCTATTTGGTATTTTGTTGGCTTTAGTACAAGAGTACAATCAACTTATTTTTGTTTTCAGATTTGTAGAATGAATGTTCTATATTACATGCCTATGTACAGTGATGACATTTTATTTGGAGACTGGTTTTCTACTTGGACTTGCCATGTGCAAGTAACTCTCATAATGTTATTTTTTCTTTAAGTTACTACTAGTGGTATTTTAAAATGCAAAAATAAAACATCAACATACCTATTGAGTACTATTTTTCTGTAAAAGTAAAAGGGGCAATTGTCTGTTTCTCTGAAATTCTACCCAGTAAAAGGACAAAAATTGATTCATTTAAATAATTCTCCTCTCTCATCTCTCTGTCCTGCTTTCTCCCTCTGTACACACCACACACACACACACACACACACACACACACACACACGAGATCACACATACTTTATTAAGAATAGCATTCAGCAATGATTATATAAGCAAAACAGCTAGTCTTTGGTAAGCAGAAAGAGTAAAGGAAACCTAAAGAACACTGACACCTCAGTTCTCAAAGAAAAGCTTTGCCATAATGCCTAATTAAGTCTAAGCTCTGATTTAAATCCATGCTAACTTCTCAAACAGAATTGTTGTTTTTCAGCAATGCATAGATTCATAGCAAAGTTCTAAGCAGATCTATATTCTTTCTGTATCACTATTGCTAAAAAGGATATAGATGTGATGGCAATAGAAAAATACTGAAAGCACAAGATAAAAGTGTTAAAATCTTTCTATGTTTAATATTTTCAAGTGAATAAAAAAAAGTCAGTCTTCTTTAAGGGAGTGACACTATATGGGCTGAAAAGGCTCCAGTTAACTCACACCAAGGGACATCTAGGGATGTAAACTTGGCTTGATAGGTCTTATCGTATATGACAGAGTGAATGAAATCTGGTTGATGGGTTATGGGAGGGTGTAGCTAGTGGAGGACTATGATTTAAATGTATTGTATTAAATTCACAAAATTCAATAAAAATACACATTGAAAAATAAATTAATGTGAGGATAATCTATGCTGCATTTTGACTCATCTTACATGTCAATATCTTTTCTTATAAATTTCCTTCAACAACTTGAAAATAATCTTGCTAAAATAAATTATTGTACACATTAAACAAAAATTCAAAAGTCAAACATAAAAATGTAGATTTCTTGAAACAAACACAGAAATTATTGTGTCTTGTTTTTTTATTACAAACTGTTAAATGTGGTTGAACATAATAGTATTTTAGTACTATAATTGTACTTATGTCACTAATAAATACA
>NW_008331140.1:5276596-5277057 GCF_000622305.1 Nannospalax galili
CTTCTTATATTAATGCTAGACTATATAAATTTAAAACTATATAAATTTAAAACTATATAAATCATGACCATGTTATTCAACTCTACTATGTAAGAAACATTTTGTTGATAATATTTTCTATTTATGTGTTATGTCAACTCTGCAGAGAAAACACAATTTCCATTTTATAGAAAGAACTGTGGTTTGAAAAGTCTAGAATTAATGCTACACATTGTAGTTAGTAAATTTTTAAATCTTAGAAGCAAAGATCTCATAGGTATTTGTGCTAAACTAAGAATTTTAGAGAACCAAAGCAGGTGATCACCAAAGTTTCCTGTGTCACCATCATTCTATGAATTTAAGTTCCCTTGCTACAGAGAATATTAGTGTATATTATTACATATATTTGTGTGTGTGTGTTTGTGTTTAAATCAAATTACATTGATTCATAATAAAAACTAGGCAGGTTTTTTTTTTTTTGT
>NW_008331140.1:5277113-5304125 GCF_000622305.1 Nannospalax galili
CTCTAGAATGGTTGTTCATGATTGCTATCCCAGCACTCAAAGTTTGAGACAAGAGAATTAACAAAGCCAGCCTGGGCAAGACTCTGTCTCAAAATAAATAAATAAATAAATGAATGAATGAATGAATGAATGAATGAATAAATAAATAAATCTTAGGTTGGAGAGATTGATCTGTGGTCAAGAGCACTGGCTTCTCTTACAGATGACCCAGCTTCTGTTCCCAACATCCACATGATAGTTAATAGCCATACTTTACAGTATTCATCTCCCTCTTCTGACCTCCATAGCTATAGCACACATGGGTGCACTTAGGTACATGCTGGCAAAACACTCATACATAAAATAAAAATAAATATATCTAAGAAAAATAAAAAGAACAAAGTAAACTAATTTAAAGAGATCAGAGGAATTCTTCTTACATACAACTTTATATGCAGTTCTATAGTTTCATTTATTTAATTTTTTTATTTTTTAAAATATTTTATTTATTATTTTTATTATTTCATGTGTATGAGTGTATTGCTTGCATGTATGTGAGTGCACCCGTGTTGTACAATGCTGCGGAGGCAGAAGAGGGCTTTGGATTCCCCTTGAACTGGAGTTAAGGACGATTCATAGCCACCATATGGGTGCTGGTAATCGGTCCGGGGTCCACTGCAAGAGCCGTCAGTACTCTTAACCACTGAGCCATCTCTCCAGTCCCTATTTAGTTTTATTTATCCTAATATACAATATATACATATTTGATGCATAATATACACTGTATGTAAATTTCTTACTATATTCTTACAGAAATACCACCTTATAAACATTGAAATGAACTTTCTGTCTTTTCTTTTCCATCATGTGACCTTAATATTCATTTTGTCATAAAAATTTGGGTAAACTGGTCATGAAATATTCAAGGAAGCAAAAGAAAATTGAAATCCTTATCCGTTTTACTTATTGCAATAGAAAGGGTTACTGTCATTTGTAAAAATGGAATAGTTTCTGTAAATCAGTAAGGATAATAGAGTTCTCTAAAATTATGTCACATTATATCTAATAGCGCATGGCACACATGCAGCTAATAAGCATTAACTTATGTCAACAGTATTATTAATGCTAATTATGGTAGTTATAATAAAGACTTGTAATAAAAATTACACTTCTACTAGTAATGATAACAATAGTAATGATATCATTATGTTAAAAAGTACTAGATATCTTAAATACAAATAAGAGTGTAAATTTGATCAAATTCACAGTATGATCCTACCATATCTGGGACTTGTTAAAGGACAATAGATATAATGGATAAATGTAGATCCAAAATGTCTGTTAAATGTGAATTAACAAAAATAAGGATGTGCATATTTTGATGAGTTTGAAGCCAATTTTGCTACATGTAGTAGACTTTCACAAGTCATTATATATCTTATTATATCTAACATGTAACTTTTTGTATTTGAAGAATGTAAAAGAAATGTGAGTTAACGTTGACTAAATCATAATATTTTATTTCACATTCTAGATGTCAGAAACATACTGATTTCCATAAGCTTGAAAAATATAACTTAGTCTTTAGTATTTGTATAGTTTGCTAAGTTAAGAAAACTACATTAAATTCTTTCCCATGCAGTGATTAGAATTTCATTTTTACCTCAGCAAATGATTTCTAAGACTAAAGGGAATATAAAAGTACATTTTCAATCTTCTGAAACAAATTTCAGATTATAATATGCTACTGAAAATTAGCAAAATGATAGCGAATTTTGCTGAAGTGGAATGATTCTTCCTTTTTCAGATAATTCTCCAGGTTATTGATTTTCTCCTCTTCATTTGCCTCTCCTACCCACACCTCTTTTAGACTTTATGATCTTTCCAGAAGAAGAGTTATCAAGGAACAGAAACAAGCTGAAATTAATAATAGTTTTGCTGCTTTTTAGCTTTTTATATAATAGAGATTTAGAAATCATTTATGAAAGTGAAGTTGAAAATAGTATGTAGTTTTCATATAAATTACCCTCATCTATACATTATACTGATGACAATTTAATCTCTCCATTGTTGGAAAATTATTTATATTGTGAATAATTCAACATTCTTCTATTCTCCCTTCTTTGTCTTGACATACACTTCTATTATGCTGCATTAATCTTCACCACTGCTATTTACACAAGAGCAACCCCTTGCTGTCGTTTCCTTACTCCCAGTCTCACAGCAGTCCTAATCTAAAGCATCACTATTAACAGAGTGACCTACACAATAGAAGTCAAACCTGATCATTCCCTTGTTTATCTTCTGATATGTTCCTTTACTTGCAATGTAAAATTGATACAAGGAGTTTCTTGCTTCCATGTGTATGCTAATATTTCTGACTACATGCTCACATCAGTTGCATGCTCACAAACCTTCTTTTTTTTTTTATTTTATTTTAGCCATTGGTTCCTGTAAGGCTCAGATCCAGAGGACAATATCAGGAGGTATTATTCTTTTACCACAATTCAACTTACACAATCTAAACCATCTAATCTCTTTGTAACTATGCAGAGTACACATGATCAGTCTTGTCACTTTATTTTGAAAATAACTGTGTTGGTCTTCTACAATCTAAATCCCTCAAGGAGAGGGACTAGACTTCATATCTTTTATAATTCCAGGCAATAGCTTGTGGCTACTGAAGATTAAGCATTTCACATATAAGGCCATACAATAATATCTATATCGAGACACACTTTATCAAAATGTGAGAGGACAGTAATTGTCCATGTTTCCAAATTTTTAATTTTTACCTTAGTAAATTTGTATCTTAGTAAAAAGATTATGTACGTTTATTACTATGTGGCTTACCTACAGTATTGGCTTTTGGTTGGTTATTCATTTCCAACATTTATGAGCTACCTCTGGTAATATTTCTGTTAACATTAATATTTCCAACATAATATTCACTATTTAATTGAAGTTGTTAGACTTACTTCTGCTTTGGAGTTCAACTGCAAGCTGTCTCTCAAGGTTTTCTCGAATTTCTCTTTCTCTGTAGAGCTCAATTCTCAGCTCCTTCTTTTCTTGCTGAATCTGCTTCTCCTGGATGCGAGCGTTATCCAAAGCCACTTTCAGTAGACCCTGTCAAAGTACAGCAAATGACGGACAGTTCATCTTATCTGTTTTAACTCAAAAATATTAAATAATTTGTGTAGGTGCTAATGTCTTGTATTACATTTATTTTGTTTATAGAAATATTGTTGACCTGAATGTTGGTCAACAGAGTCTCCACGGAGGACAGACTATCAGCAAAAATGAATGGTCCAGGGAATCCAGGGGGCAATGCCTGTCCAGGAGCCAACTGGATCTTGTCCAAGGGTGACTTCATCATTGGAATTTGAGCTGGTACCTCTTCTGTAAAAATAAAATTATTGTCAGAAGATTCAAAAAGTTACAGCTCAAATCTTCAGCTGTTTTTAATTTCTCAAAATACAACATTCAGTATAGAGCTGATGAAAATGAAGCATTTATTGCTAAAGAGGCATGATATTGGAAATAATATTTAATATATATACAAAACAGAGATATATATTTATGAATATTCCTAAGCTACAGAATTAGATCACTACTTACTTTTTTTCAGACATTTCTATGAATCTACCTACCTATCTTCATTATTTTTAATTCCTTCATTGATGTAAGTTTTAAATAAAATATAATCAATCTATTTAAGAGTACATTTTATTATTAATAATTTTACACATTTGTTTAACCATTTCAAAAAACTATTTTAGAATATCACAATTACCCCAAAGTGTACTTCAGAGTCAGTTACAGATAGACTCCATCCCCAACATACTCATTGGCAATGATGTTTTACTTTGTCTTTAAAGATTTGAGTTTTCTGATTATTTCACAGAAATAAAATCATACAACACGTGGTAGCCTGTGTTGAGATCATTTTGCTCAACACTACTTTATTTTCAGATTTATATGTATGTGTTATATAACAGTAGGCTTTTCACTTATATGCTGACTAACATTTCATGTGAACATACAAACATTGATTTAAATGCCTGGAATTTCGATACTTTTCAGTGTTAATTTTAATTCTGAATATTATTTCTTATGAGAAAAATTTAAGTAATATCTCCTATCATTTTTTCCTTTCATATTACCTCCCATGTTTTTAATATTTTCATTGAATTTTTATTAATGTTTCAGATTTGTTTGGACCAATACATGTAACAATAAAATTAATTTCTTCCCATCACAAGAAGTCAGGCAATTTGACCATCTACTTGAATTCTTACAGATAATCTTCTCTGTGACATTCATGTACTATTTAGCATAATTTCCTCTATATATAAAATGGGGTAATTTGGGCAATTTTAAGTAAAACTTTCTAGGGAGACAATATTGGAATGTGAGCCAACATAGTTATTCCTAACTATATTTCAATAATAATGAATGAGAGGATAAATCATAGAACCTCAGTAGCCTCTGCAGGTTTTTGTAATTTCAGCAACAGAATATAACTAAAGATTGAAAAATATGTTTCTCTCTCATTGGAGAAAATGTTAGTGATTCAATACATTTAAATCAGACTCATTAAAATTTACATCTTCTAGATTTGAATTTAGACTTAAGCAGTTTTCACTTGTTTTGAAAATAACCAAATAACAACAATACAATCTAGCTAATGGACTATTTTCTGTACATATGAAAATCTGAATTTGTCATGCAGTTAGACTTCATTTTTCAATTAGAAGCAGCTAATATACACATACATACATACAAATACACTCTCTCATACACACACATACTTATGTATATATTAATGCAGAGTCTTATATCCCACTGATTTCACAATAATCGTATTTTGTTGTGTGCTTCCTTCTGAGGGAAGTTGTGCCATATGATTGCTGGAACCTTCAGTGAGAGGACTTAATGGGAATACATTATTTGAACAAAATGTTCTTAATATAGGTCATCTTTACATTTTCCAATTTTGCAAGACCAATAACGTTTAAAATTTTAGCTGATAATACCAAAGAATAAGATGTTTTTCATTATTTGGATGCAAATATAAAGAATACTTATCAGTTTTAAAGAGTTAGATAAAATGCACAAACAATTCTATTAACCATATTTTGCTAAGTAAATTGAAATATCTTCCCAGAAATTGTCTTATAGAAAATGTTACAATGATCATTGTGTTTTCTACAACATCTTTATGGCATTATTTTCATAGTTACTAATTATTTTAATATTCATTCTTCTTAAATATTTTATGTATTATCATTTATTTTATACGTATGAGTGTATTGTTGCATGTATATAAGTGCAGCCATATTGTGCAATGCCCGGGGAGGTCAGAAGAGGGCCCCAAATCCCATGGAACTGGAGTTTCTTAAGGTTTTTAGCAGCCACGTGGGTTCAGGGAAGCAAATCCTGGTCCTCTGCAAGAGCAACCAGTGCTCTTAACCACTGAGCCATCTCTCCAGCACCTCGATGAAAATTCTTAAAATTTTAAGTCTAATCTCTTTGGAGAGGGGTGAATGGCCTGGCTATATAACCCAGGATGGCCTCTGGTGCTACATTTTCCAATCTCAGCTTCTGCAGCGTTGAACTGTTATGATTGCCAGGATACACCACCATACCCAACTAGCCTAAAGCTCTTGTAGAATCTCAATCCCTCCCTCCTTTTCTCTTCCTTCTTACCTTCTCTCCCTTCTTCTGTCCTTTCATTGTCTTCTCCCTCTCTCAACTGGTAACTTTGAAAGTTTCAAACAAACAAATGTTTGTGAAAGAATCAGCAAATTCTCACAAATTCTGTGAACCTTATTCACCAACATGTTTTCATTTGAAATAAATTTTTACAAGACTATATTTTATTGAATTTCAGTGTATTTCATACATCTTAATCATATTTAGAGACCTCCTCTATCTGAAGGTCCCCCCAGCCCCCCCAAACAGGATTTAATACAATTCTATCATATATGTTAAAGGGGATCAAGTGAATTTTGTGTCCTCGGACATCCCTTGGTGTGAGTTTATCCACTGTAGCTGATCAGACTATCTAAAATCACTCCCTTAAAGAAGACCAACTCTCCCTCACCCAGTAGTGATCAGCTGCCAAGAGTTCCTAAGTTAAGGTTGGGTCTTCTTACCCTTTTTCTCACTTCTATGCTGTGTTTTTGTCTGATGGAATTTGCATGCATCTGTGCATGCTGGCTTCATTGCTGTAAGTTCATATGAGTAAGTTCTCACCTGCCTGGAAAACTATGATTCCATGTGGTTATCCACCACCCCTAGCTCTTAAAATCATTCTCCCCATCGTCTGGAATTGTCCCAGAACCTCAGCTCTCTGGGTGGGGTTGAATATAGTAGTCCTACCTAGGGACACACAATCTGTAGTCTCTTTTTCTCTACATTTTGACCAGTTGTGACTTTATCTACCCCCTCTTTCACTATTTTCCCTGAGCCTTAGGTGTAGGGGTTCCATTGTAGATGTGTTAGTTAGAGCTGGGCATCTCACAGACTCTTGTTCTCTGTGTTTGACCAGTTTTGGAACTCTGTCATAGTCTCCATGTACTGCAAAATAAGCTTCTTTGATGAGTGGTGTCATGTATACTTGTCTATAAATTTCATGATTTTTGTTTTTCTTTATTGATGAGTCAAACTCCATGATGTAAATGTACCATGTTTTCATTATCTGTTCATCAGTTGAGGGACATTTAGGTTGTTTCTATTTCTTAGCTATTGTAAAAAGAGCAGCAACAAATATGTCTGTGAATGTATCTCTACAGTAGGATGAGTAATTTGGGTAGATGCAGAGAAGTGTTATAACTGGATCATATGGTACATTTATTTTTAGTTTTTAAAGAGTTCTCCACACTGCTTTCCATAGTGGTTGCACCAGTTTTCAATCCCACCAGCTCTGAAAACTCTCCCTGCATCCTACCCAGCATTTAGTGTAACTCATCAATCCTACAACATGTCTTAACTAACACCTCTAACATTTTTAACATAAATTTCTTAACAACTAGTTGAGTAATATTCTGCTCATTTTTGTGTGTTATCTATATTTTTGTCTTCCCCAGATTAGTGCAGTGAGAGAAAAGTAAAACTTTATGAGGATTTATCAATACTAATTACAGCTAAAGATGTTCTACATCCTTACATTTATTGCTTTAAATCTTAAAGTATGTATTTATATACATTGAAATTTATTTTAAAAAATTGAATTGCTACAAACAAAATATTGACATTTTACTGATCCAAAGACAATGCAATATTTCCCTTAATATTTTGTGTTACAGTTGGAAATTAATGGATTTCTTATCATATATCACTCTATGCAAATAGATAACTGCAATAATGAGACAATAAGAGATAGTCTTTCTGAAAAGAAAGCAATTATAATTACGTCAAAATCACTAGAAGTCTTCTATTTGAAGATGAAAGAAATGCCATTAAATTGGCTGAAAGGAAAATTACTATTGATTATGAAGACAGGTTGCATGGTCTATAGTTTGTAATGTTGCTGTACAGTAGATTGAAGTTTCAAAATAGTATTACTCTTCTTTAAAGAGATAGACACAGCTGAATTAGGTGCTGCTTGCTGCAGTGAAGATCAAATGCAAAAAGAATCATATTTCATCAGACCCAGTCAACACCAGGAAAATAAATAGAAATATAAGAGGTATGCAGGCAATGATTCATTTTGATAATCTGGCCCAAGAGAGACACATAGAGACAGCACACAGATCTAAGCTTCTACCAAAAGACAAATAGGACACAGAGGGTGGGAACTGGGATGACAGTGTAGCAGAGGTCACATCGATTTTCAGCAGCAGTTTTCACACAGATGAGATAACCCTGGACTCTATTTGGACCATTGTTCATATCCTACCTGTCCCACAAACAATAAATTTTCTGGTCCTAAAAAAGGGCAGTAAAGAAGAAGGACTCTACTTATGACTTTTTATGATTAAGTTTCTGTGCTAACCAAACATGCTTTTCAGATCAAGGTCACATTGCATTTTAAGGTCTGTAATAGCCAAAATATAGTATAAGTATATTATGTTTTAGTGTACATGAGTGAAAACTGTCAAGCTATTCTTCAGGATTTTTTTCCTGATTTAAATCGTGTGCTAAAAAGTAACTAATAAATGATTTTAGAGTTGATTTTAATCTTGTGAAAGGTTTTAACATCTGAGTGCAATCTACATTTTGCTCAGAGTTTGCATAAATGCAGGGTTGTGTAGATACTTATTAGATAGGCTTGAGTCATCCTAATTGGCAATAAAATTAAAAACAGATAAGTGTTAGGAGCGTAGATTGACAGTTTCTTAACTGTCTCCTTGTAAACCCAGGAGAAAGGATTTTGATAAGAGTATTTTGATTTAAAAGCAAGGCATTCAAAGATATAGATTAAAAATATTTTATCTGCACATTTAATGAAATGGTCTAAACTAAAAGTATAAAGACAGGACAAAGACCGTCTAGTCAAGGACATGAGCAACCTCTCCATTTATTGCAGCAAAGTGGAAACTGCTTTTATTGAGCTTCTTTCTTAAAACTGCAAATACTTTGTAACAGCACTTGGGAATCAACTTAGAGAACAAGCTCTTTATTTTAATTTCTTGTTTTGGTCCAGATGAATAGATGTAAAAGTTAACAAGAATGTTATTCGTAGAAAAAAAAAAGAAATATACAGTAAATGCGGGAATGGAAATATCTCTGAAAATTAAAGTCAAGGCTACTCCAAACAATTTATATGACTTCAGTGTTTATTCTCCCAGTCTTTCATGGAGTTAAGCATTTCCTCTTTGCACTGGGCTTTGAGAATTGTGACACAGAACTAGAAACTGAACACAGCTGACTCACTGAGAGGTGAAAAATGCAGATACCTACCAGGTCATCAGTTTTATTCTCTAACAAGTAAATTATATTCCATTATTTGATTTGAGAGCTTTTCCTAAATACAGCTGACCCAAGGGACTCTCCTATGTTGATGTCATTAGTGTTAGATTCAGCAAAGCAAGACACCTGCTTCCCTCTTTCAAACTGAGGAACAATAACAATGAAACAACCAACTGCTGTGTAATGATGTGACTTGCATGAATATAAGGAAGTGTTCATACTCTCTGTTGAACAATGACTCCTTAAGTGTTGCCATTATCATATGTGGAAAAGAAAAACTTGATCTCCAGATCTTAACATTTCTTTGGGGATACTAAATAAATATCACAGAAAATTTGAATAACTAATTTTAAAAAAAATGCAGGGCCAGCAGCCTGCAAATGCAATCTCAAATGAAATATTTTTCAAATCTTTACTGAAATCTAGACTTAATTTTTTTCTAATATGTGGTATGTATATTATATATAATTTGCCATTTTAAAAAGTCAAAACAAAAACCATTATTTTGTATAGTAACAATATAAATTGATTTTTAAAATATAAATTGATCAGAAAACTACCTTCAATGTATATTATTTTTGAAAAAATGTGCATATGTTAGAGAAGTGGACAATTAAGCATGAATAATGTATCATATAGTGTAAACTCTAGAAATTCAAAGAGAAATCACACTAGTCTGGAGCAAAAAGGCAAATATACCTATGCTCTTTGGAGATGAAAAATGTTCACACTCTCCTTACAATTATGTTCCACAGACTTTCCACATGAGATTAGGCATTCTTAAAAGAAAGCATTCTTTGTGGACTTTAGTGTTGTAAAACACTAGGCTAAACAGTGGAAAACAGTTTTCCTCAAACAAGGGCAGTGAGATGCATTATAGGCTGCCCTGTGAAAGCTGAATTTAAGATAAAATAATTTTAATAGGGATGTGTCCCAAAATATTCCATGAGACATACTTATACTGAAAATAATTTGTCTTTTACTGACATTCAAATTTCTCAGACTACAGCTTTCTTTCTTCACTTGCTAAATATTATAAAGGAGAACCATTCAGAACTATTACAATACAAATTATCCAAATTTTATTCTTGTCACTGTACATATGGCAAAACATTACACTGTACCCCATGAATATGTACATTTATCATGTGTCAATTAAAAGTTAAAGAAACTCTAACTAGCGTTATGTGTTGAAATAGACAACAGAGTGCATACTGAAGCTTCAAAGCTATTGGAACTGGAATAAAGTTTCAAAATTGGAATAATGTTCCTGTGTTGTATGCATAATATATGGGTTTGAATCTTTCCTTTACTGTTTGGAAGACATTGGGAAAGTTGTTTAACCTATGTGTGCCTCCCTTTCCTTATCTGCAATGTTAGAAAAATAGTAATATCTGCAAACTATAATTGTTCTAAAGATTAATGAGCTACTCTTAAACTGAAGTTCTTGAACAATGCTTGAGTCAAAGTAAATGCAATGTAAGTGCATTTTAAAATAAAATTTATAGTGATTGAGTATTTTCAGAAGTTTAAGAGGCAAACACAGTGCCTATGCATGTAATAAACCCTGTCCAACATCATGTTTGGAAACAATCATTTATATGTTATAATTTGATGATATGGCTTTGTTTCACCTTCAGTCATAAAAGATTGACAGTACTTAGGTCAGTGTTTCGTAATCAGGGTCTTTTTTTTTTTCTAGTGGAAAATAACAAAAATTTGATTGAATGTGAGTGACTGGAGAGGGAAAGAGTCTACTAAAGTCATCAGTCTTAAAGTCCCAGTATACTTCAAAATGTCATATAAAGCACAGGGCAAAATCACCATCACCAGCATCATAAATAATTATTCAGAGGGGATGAATATAACTCAGTTTTCAAAATGCCATGATGAAAAGAATTTCATTATATTTCAATGTAAAATTAATAAATGTAATTATGTGGCCAATTATCAACACTGGTTGAGAACCAGTATTCTTGAGTTACGTAGGGAAATCCCAATCTACACATTCTTTTCCTCAAATACCCACTAGAGTTTAATAAGCTTAATGAGACAACAGTGTTCAATTCAATGATTTAGCATATGTTTTAGCATAATTGCGCATTTAAATTGGGATAATAGTCTTCATTCTTTGCTCAAGCGTCATCTTGTTAAAGGTTCATCCTATTGATCATTGTAGGCTTCACCTTAACATCCCTTTAATGCTTTCATTTTTTCCTGTACAATTTGTTAGCATTTATTTTTTAATTAAGTTTATTTACTTCTTATTTCTTCCTACTAAAATTTACTATGAGTAAATTTATAAGATTTATTCACTATGAGACTTACTCTGTTTTATTATCTATTATTTGTCAGTTAATTTAATTTACTGACGTTTGTCTTCCTTAGTATGTCAAACAGAAACTATTCTACATCCTTGGAGTAATTAGATTTATAGACTGGTTATTTAAAGCCATGTAAAATTTCCAATTATCAGTTACCATCTACTATTTCCACTCGAAAAGACAAGATTCTACATAAATATACAATTTTATGAATAGGGTTTGCACATACGTAGGTAGTAATACATTGAAGATTAGAAAAAGAGCTTTTTACAGGTATCATAGAATGTTTATCGTACAGTTTTAAAACTTGTCTTCATAGCTCAGTGTTTCAACAACAAACAAAATACTTTTTTGGCACACATGTACTTCCTCATTGTCTCTTAGAATATACATTATTGTGTTATAAATAAAGTAAATCTCATAAACTTTAGATTTTATAAAGCCTAGAAAAAAAGGATGACAGGAAAAACAAAGAGGTTTCAGATACAGAATAGGATTTGGTCTGCAATGCTATTGCAGGGATGAAACAGATTTTTTTTTACTTTGTTTTGTTTGTTTTGTTTTGTTTTTGAGACAGGATCACCTGTAGTCCCAGCTTGCCTGGAATTCACTATGCACACCAGGCTGGCCTTGATCTCACAGCAATCTGCTTGCCTCTGCCTGTAGAGTGCTGGAAAGAAAGGCATGTGCCACCATACCTGGCTCAAGACAAACAATTATGATATAAACAACAAAACAGCAATCTAGATACAGAGTTTATTTTCCAGAAAAACCAGTGTGGCTTCAAAGTGAAGAATACTTCACAAACAGCAAAATAATAATATAATCATCCCCATCATAAATTGTCAAACCTGAAGTACAATTAGACTGAAGGTAGGGGTACGCAAAAGCCATTTTCTGAAATTTATCTAGGTTTGATGACAGCATGGATATGAATTTCCATCAATTAATTGACCTTTCCAGGTATACTGTTTTGTCCTCCTGGCTTGTCTATAAAATGGCCTAAGGGCTTCAATATAGAATTGATTTAGCCTTACTGGGGTTCAGTCATCTGTCTGAATAAAGAGGCTGTAAAGCAGATTTCTCATTTTGCTTCTCTACCAGGAGGTATGCAGTCATTTCCATCAACTAGGGGAAAACCCCCTTCGTAATCTGGCACAAATCAAGAAGAGAAATTTACTGCTCAGTCCAGGAAATGCAGGTGTCAACTTTAAAATCACTGTTTCTTTTCCCTTTTAGTCAGCATATGAGTAGAGAGGGTCAATGGAATGTACATAACTGTAGGTTATTAATCAAACGCTTTACTGGTTCTCAAACTTTATCATACATAGAAATACCCTGTAGATCATTTAAGTGTTTATTCCACACTTCCTAGGCTTTTGAATTGGCAAGATTGGGGGTTTGCCTGGAAACCTGAGGCATCAAATTGATACTGATGTTGTTAGTATTGGAATTACAGTGATGGAAATTACTGAGATATAAAAAGGGCATATATTCCTGAATTTAAATGATAATTAAGGGGCTGGAGAGATGACTCAGTGCTTAAGCGCTTATATGGCTCATGAGAAGGACCTGAGCTCTTTTGGTTTCCAGCACCAATATCCAGTGGCTCACAACAGCCTGTAACTCCAGCTCCAGGGAAATTGTTTACAATTGGCATCGTCAGGCACCTACATTAATACACACACACACACACACACACACACACACACATATATACACACATAACATAATTATTTTAAAACACAGTAAAATAAATATTTAATGAAGACAAATATTGTTTCCAACAACAAAATTAACTTTGTAACTATACATCTTTTAGATTACAATTAATTATTCAGAATATATTTAATATTAAGCATAAATTGTCAAAGTTCTAAAAAATTGTGGAAAATTAATATGAAATGACTACAGATTTAGAGGTTCTGAAAATATATTTATATTGAAAAATAAACATGTAATGGACTCATTTGTAACTCAGAATCAGGAAAATGAAAAGTAAAATCATGAGCATAGACAGGTAAAATGATTTGTTTCATTAAAAAGTGATCATTTAATAACTAAAATAGAAGTTATATGAATTACTTTTTAGCTATTATTTACTGTTATTTAGGAAGGTAGAAGTGGACTATTTTAGCGACAGTAAGGTTAAAAACCAAACGCAATTCAAAACCAGGATGGCATTTTAATTTTTATTTATTTTTATTGTATATAAATGAGTATTTTGCATGCATGTATGTTAAGCATACCATATATGTATGCAATGCCTGAAGAGGCCGGAAGAGGATGTCAGGTCTCCTGGAAATGGAGTTATGAACAATTGTTAGGTAACATATAGGTACTGGGAACTGATTCCAGGTCTTCTGCAAGAGCAGCCAGTGATCTAAACAGTTGAGCCATGTTTCCAACTACCAAGATAACATTGTTATACAGAAAATTTTGGAAGAATAATCCATGCAGCAAGCAAATTATTGTTTGCCACTTTTTAGAAATGCTTTAATGTACAATGTATAAATAATTATACAAGTTTTTATTTGTATCAATATATAAATATCAATCATATATCAAATACTTGCATATAGATAATATTTAAATTTACCACAATAGGGTCTCTATCCTCTCTCCCTCTTTGTGTGTGTGTTCCCACTTACTGAACAAAAATCACTGTTTCACAGTTTTAATGGAAGAGTTCAATGAAAAATTCCAGTTGGAGCATTTATGGTGGCATACACTTTTAACTGTAGCACTTGGGAGGCAGAGACAAGCTGATGGATCTCTGTGAGAATGAGACTAGCCTGAGCTACAAAGTGAGTTCCAGGCCAGCTGGGGCTACACAGAGACACTGTTTCAAAGGAAAAAAACACAAAAAACAAGAAGCAAAAGACAAATTATACTGGATGTACATTTACTAGAGATTTCTTTAAAAAAAAAAATCTAAACTGATTGCAGATATCAGCTAACATAAAAACAACCCAAATGAGCTCTCATTGCATTGGAATTTGTTTCCCCCATAACCAGACAAAACAGTAAAATTTTCTAAGTAATATCATTCAAATCAGTGTAAATCTTGATTGAACACTTTGGGTTAATAAGATTATAGCATCATTTCCCTTTACCTATTATTTATGCTACATTTTTATTCTCATGGAGACTTCTGTGTTTAAGATAAGTATAATTTCTTTTAAGAATATAAGAAAATATAGTTTATTTTTTCTGGCGCTATTTGGATTTGTTTCATTAACAAAAATTTTTCACTCACTATTTGTTAGAAATATTTATGAATCTATTTGTGACAACAGATGTTGAAGGAAAGACACTGCAGACATTTTTCATATTCACTTATAATCATAATAATTGAGAAATTTTGTATTATGCTATTATTTATTTATTTTAAATATTTATTTATTATTTTTGTTATGTGTATGTGTGTATTGCCTGCATGTAGATAGGTGCACCCAAGTCATGCGCTACCTGTGGAGGCCAGAAGAGGGCATCAGATGACTTGAAACTGAAGTTACTAAAGGATGTTAGCCACCATGTGGGTACCTGGACTCAAACCAGGGTCCTCACCTAGTTCTATTAACCACTAAAGTCATCTCTTCAGCCCTTTATTATTTTTATTTTATATGTATGAGTGTATTGCCTGCATATATGTAAGTTCACCCATGTCATGCAATACTGGCAGAGGTCAGAAGACGTCATCAGAGTTATAGACAGTTGTTAGCCACCATGTGTATGCTGCAGATGGAACCTGGGTCCTCTGCAAAAGCAGCCAGTGCTCTTAACTGCTGAACCTCTCAGCCCATCAATGACATCTTCAAAATTTTCTTTCAAAATAATGCTTTTCTGATTGAAGACAAGAAAACAAAAATTCTTGAGGCTGGGGAGATGTGTACTTACATAGATGCAGGCATAACACTCATATACAGAAAATAAAAATAATATATAATTATTAAAAAATAAAATAAATTTCTCATTGAATATGAAGCTTGGAATTATTATAAAATCATGCTTGTACAAAGGCAGAATCTTTGCAGACAGTGTAGAATTTCATGGTTTATTAGAATGCAAGTATAAATATATTTATGTATGACATATACCTATTAATTATTTTTAGTGTATTCCAAAGCTTGAAAAATAAATGGAGCTCTGGACTTAGTTCTGGACACCTGTAATTCCATCACAATTGGGATGATGCTGGTAATAAAAAAGGAGAATCATGAATTTGAGTTTGAAGTTCAGCTGGACTCTAAAACTTGTCTCCAAAAAAGCAGTGTGGGGGTGGGGATACTGGGTCTGAAGAGATGGCTCAGTGGCTAAGAGCACTCATCGCTCTTTCAAAAGTCCCAGATTACCAACACATACATTGCAGGTAACAATCATTTCTAACTCCATTTCCAGGGGATCCAACACCCTCTTCTGGCCTCCTCAGGCATTTACTACTTGACATCGGTGCCCTTGCAACATGCTGGCAAAACACCCATACACATAAAGTAAAAATAAATAAATAGATTGAAATTTTCATTAATCAATTCTAAAATTTCAGCGACAATGTGTATAATGATTACAATAACATACATGCATACCTACATGCTCATAGCCAGTTATACTTCTTTATGAAAGTAATTATATTTGAAAATGCATTCAGACTCCCACAAAATTCAGTAATTAATGTGAAATTTAGTAGTATAACATTTCATTGCTACAAATCTTTAAATATTCTGAGGAAATACGGATAAATGGAAAATTTAAGGCTAATATCTAATATATTTCAATTCCTGTATTAAAAACAAGCTTGAACAAATCATCAAAACTGTCTGTGCCAGATTTCAATTCTATTAGTAGATTTTAAACATTTATTTGGGTCACATGTTCTAAGAATCAACATTGAAGCATATAGTTATTTACAATTTAGCAGCATATGTTAGCTATTCCTGTTTGTCCTACATCAGTGTTCATACTTGCTCTGGGTTACCATAAAAACATGCCTTCTTCACCTGAGCAGCTGTATCTATCCAGCTGCCCTAGAGACTGTCATTTTCCTAATCCTACTTGATCACTAGGGAAGATCACTTTGCTCATTGCCTTTGTGCCTTGTCACTTCTCATCCATTATTCAAGTCCTGTTTGGCATTTTTCCAGTGTGAATGTGAAAATAGCACATTTTTTATACAAATTTGAAATTTTCCTCCTGTTCTTGCTTACTGACAATGATTGCATCTTACTTTCAGTTAAAATATCTGTAATAACAAATTGGTTAAATGTGCCATAATAATCCTCTTATTTTCAAGCACAATTGATATCACAGTTTCTAGGGAGAGTTTACCAAACACTCATGTAGCAATAAACTTTACCTACCACTGTTTCTGTGACAGTTTTCGTGCTTCAACAAAAAAAAAAACCTGGGGAATCTATGTAGTACAGCTTGCCATGCATTCTTGAACACTGATGTGTGTTGCTTTATTGTTTTAGTTAAAAATTCTCAAGAGATACTTCCTTATTTGGACACTTACAATGCACGTTACTCACCTCCTAACACTTGCCTAGATGTGTACTTGGTGGTAAGCAATATTCTATTTTTGATATCTCGCAGCTATTTAAAGCTTTCCAAAGTCTGGATCACAGACCTGTCATACTTTCAGATCCCAGTCAATTATGACTTATTTACTTATCAATGTAAACAACCATACCATACAAAAAGATTACTGTTCTCTCTTCCTATGCTATGATATTAAAAAATGTTAAATCCCATATGATCACTGAAGTCAAACATTGTATACACATCAGTGAGTAGTACTTGCATAGATGTAAAACACCCATAATATATTAGTGATACAAATAGGAAACATTCTTAGTGTTTACCCTAATAAAAGTGGCATTAAAACTGCGTTTCTGTTATAGTACTGATTCTTCCTTTGGTACTTCATGCATAACCTTTTAAAGCTGCATGCCCTGTTCAAAGGGACGATGTCTTTTTGCAATATTGTTTGTATCCAAGCAGATCCAAATTGTATAAATAACACATCCAGAGAGCCATAAAACTGGTTGGAAAACATCTTTCTTCGTGGTATGAAAGAGTAAACTGAAGGACAAAATGTTTTACTGTAAACATCTTAAAAACCTTGTAAAGGCAATGTTTTTGTCACAATAACAGTCTAAGTAATTTTAAAAGTAAGAAAAGGTGTTCTATATGAAAGCACATTTTCTAATTTTCTTTTCTGGCTTTTTCAGGCGGGGGTCTTGATTTTTTTAAATATTTAATTGCAATATGATCTCTCTGCTAATATGATAACGAGTGAAGATTTTGATGGAAACAGAGTCTGACTGTGGTCTTCAACTCAGTATGAAACCAAGGATGACCTTGAACCTTGTCCTCCTGTATTCAAATCCTGGATGCTGGAATTACAGGCAAGCACTACCATGCCCCATTTAACTGTTCCTGAGGCTAGAACCCAGGGCTTCATGTATGCTCAGCGATCACTCTACCAACTGAACTACAGTTTCAGTCTTTGTTAATGGATAATGCTACTGTCAGTTTGGAAGATTATAAAATTTTCAGCATGAAGTTAAAATAAAACCCTGTCCCTTTAACACAGAGTTTATGCTTTCAATAAAAATAATATTTGCTTACTTTAATTTAAAAAAAAACACATTATATTTTATAAGCTCAGTGTGCTCTACATGTTTTTGTATGTTTCAAAGACACAGAGTGGGAAAACATGCTAAAGTTATTGGGATCCTCAATTCAATATCTGAGGAGCAGAAACTTGAGAATATGTTTTCATTTTTATGCTGAATTAAGTTTGTAACTAGTACAATTGCCTTATAAGGAAGATGGTGATGGCGTTGTGTGCAAATTGCCTATATGCATACATGGGTGAGGTTGCTCTTGTCTCTTGCCGTTCAAGATGAGTAAAATTTGCATATACCTTTCTTAATACAAGAAGGTCCTTTTCTTATATTCATATCAATAATCAATTTTAACTAGAATGCTTTCAAAAAATTTTATAACACTTTGCAATTATCTCACTATGTGGGAGTCAGGCTTGAGCCTAGGGTGATATTACAACTGTCAGGGTCACGTGGTTTCCAGGAATCCAGGCTCTGTAATCTGAAACCCAGTATGCTAATGAGGCATCCTACCCTCTATTCTGTGATAGGGCGTTAAGTCTGTTATGCTAATAGGATGATGCTAATAAGGTATCCTACTTGCTGTACTGTGATAGGATGCTAAACCTGTTATGCTAATAAGGTGTCATACTTGCTGTGCTGTGATTGGACCACTACCCCTACATAAGCTTGTGCCTTCCTGCAATAAAGCAGACCTGTGTCACTGAAACTGGTCTCCTGTGTCTGAATGCAGCTCCGTTGACACAGTCTCCTCACCAGCCCTGAGGTCTGGACCAGCTGTGCCTTCCTGCAATAAATCAGACCTGTGTCACTGAACCTGGTCTCCTGTGTCTGAACGTGGCTCCACTGACACAGTCTCCTCACCAGCCCTGGGGTCCGGGACCAGGCAGCAACAGCTGCCTCAGCACCAGGTGAGCAGAAGAGCAGCCTCAGCCCAGGGCAAGTGGGAGGAGCAGCCTTGACCCCTGTGAGAATGAAGGAGCGACACCCACGAGAAAGGAGCAGCGGCCGCTGCTGGCGGTAACTGCATCATTAGACAGTATAGTTACAAAAATTAATGTTTAACATCCACTAATAGCTTTTAAAAGTACCATTCAGGCTTTGTAAAAAATTAGGTTACATGCTAATCTCAATGCTATCTCCTGTAAACAAATCAGTAGAATCTCAAGCACCCCTAGTTTTACCCAAGTTTTTTTGAATTTATTCACATACTTGACTATAAAATTTGCAGCTATAGTCAATCTGATTGATTCCTTGTCCATACTACTTATAAAAACATTCTTATATCTGCATTTTTTCTTTAACAACTATTTCTAAAACATAAACCAATCACTTTTCAAATCTTAAGTCAATCCTTCAGGATTTCAAGTTAATTCTTAAATTCATCTGTCAATATTGTAAACTAATAATGCTCCACAGAGAAATTTTCTTGACGATTTTAGCACAAAAAATTCTCTGAAATCTTATAGAGAATATTTTTCTGACAATGCATAATCATGTACTATGTACTAAAATATGTTCAGTGCAGTGCTATTCACAACTTTCATGAGAATTTTTCCATATATAAATTTCTTACATTCCTAATTGCACATTAAAGTGTATAAGAGTAGAAACCATTGACCTTAGTTAGTATTTGCTTTTTCTTCTGTAGAAACTAGCAGTTTGCCTTAAACAGTAGGTATTGAACAAATATTAATTTGTTTTCTAGACTACACAAAATTGGAAGCCATATGAGCATTTTTAAATGCTGCACCTGCCTGAAAAGCATGTACAGAATCATAGACCATCTCAACATAAAAGGTAAGTCGATTTTAGATTGGTGCTTCTTACACATTTCCCCAGTTCTATGCTGTGTTTTTGTCTGGTTTTTGCATGGGTCTTTTCCATGCTGTCACAATTAAGGCAAGATTTGTTAAGACAACCTTTGTATTATTTATCTCTCTACACACTGAAAAGTCTATTAACCAAAGAAATGACCAGTCCAGCAAAATATCTCAATTGGTACAGTAGTGTCACTTTTTTCATTAAGGAAATCAACATCTGTTTAACTGGCCTGTTCAATAGGAAGGAATCTGTGAATGGTAATGTAAACATAGCTAAGTACACATGATTGGAGTGGAGACAGACCCTACAGAAGAACCTGCTGTTGTCACTTTCCTAAACCAATGTAATTTCTTAGTATATTGTAAATATTTATCATTATATTAACAGATGAGTGTAGCTCTCACTGCTCATGAAAGAAGCTTCTTTTTGTAACAGATAGAGCCTAGTACAGAGATCTATAACTGGGCAAAATGTAGAGAATAAGTGAGTGTGTGTGCTGTTCCTGTATTGATACACTTATAATGCAACCCTAGCACATAAGGCTCAGTGAGCATCTTGCAAGGGGACTGAAAGATTGTAAGAGTGAGAGTAACAGGTCATCTCCTGCTAGATACTGAATTTTATACATGATAGAGAAGCTGCACTCATGGAAATCTCTACAATATGGTAGCCTACCAAGATCTGAATAATAACAACACCAGTTGACATGCCAATGAGGCTAGGGTAAATTTCACAATGTACCACCTCTATATGAAGAGCTACAGGGAATTAATATACATATGGGGAAACAATCTAAACTGATGCAATTAAAGATTTTTAAAAATTTGCCATTGTGAAGAAAAATTGGTAAAACCTACATATATGTTCCTAAAGTCCAATTGATCTTGATAGTCCAGCCCCACATATAAAGACAAATCATAAAACAGAAAGTAAAAGTAGATATGACTTAAAGCTAACCTAGGTTTAAAAGTAAATAAGTTTTATATAATTTAAAGTCACATTCAACTTTAAATTTAAGTTGGCATTTTATCAAAGGTGTAAAAAGGAAAATAAAACATAAATTAAAAATAAAAGAAGAATAGCAAAGTGAGAATCCAGTGACTAAAGGTGCCTTCTCTGTAATTTGAATTCAAATGTTTATCTTACTGGCTGAAGGTTTTTATGCTATTGTTTTTCCCCTCAGCTCTGTAATTCAACCATCGGTGTGAAGAAACTTTCTGTCAAGTAACAGGGCAAAAGAAAATTCACTTTCAATTAAAATATAGCTATCATCAACAAAATAAAATAATTTGTCATGGGTAAGTGAAGTGGTTACAAATAATGTTTTAGATGTCTTTGTAATGCAACATTTATAATAAAGAATGCCACATGTAAAAGTAAATTATATTCCATTAACCAGAAATTCAAATATTCTAATACGTGAAATGTTTTGAAAAAAAAAACACAAAACAAGCAAAAATCAACATTACTGTTATGTATCACTGAATGTATATTTTATTTTGTTATATAAATATTATAATTTTTCTATCACTGACAGTAAATTGAATCATCTATTGTTTTTTTACTCAAAAATTTCAGAATACAAAATCATGTTTCCATTTATACCCCCAGAGACATGTTTGTGCCAGCACTAGATTTTTGTGGCATTGTTAGATTTATTTTCAACTCCTCATTAAAGGCAATGATGATGAAAGAAAATTGGTTTTGGAGGAAAATACTGTTTACCTCATTAGTCTTAAATTTGTTCACAGTTCTTATTCATTAAATTAAAAACATTGCAGTCCAATAGTCATGATGTCCTATCGGAACTGGCATGTGAAATACTAACGTGAAAGTGATAGTTATAAGTGATTTGTAAACAGTAAGCAGAAAGTACTGTGAATATTTGTGATGCTACTATTTCCTTTCTTTTTCATTAGAGAATCAGTAACAGTTTTCATCACATCAATTAGGATATGGTGTTTCTATCCATATCCTCATCCATCATTTAGAGTAATTAGTTTGGCTGCCACCTTATTATGATGATAACCGTGACACCAGCTCTGACTGCTCATGGCTTGGTCCTCGCAGGTTGCAGATGCATCAGCTGTGATATAATCATTACCAAGCACTCAAGACTTAATGGGTAGCAGCTTGCTCTTTAGGTCATCCGTGCATGTGCATCTGCATTTTCCTACTTACTATTCTAGGAACTTCTGGTATTGCTTTCTGTGCTCTAGTCTGAAGGGAGAGGAAATAGATCCAATATGCATATTGTGTTATCTCAATACTGTCACCCTACTTCATATGCTTATCTGCCTTTTTTCCTTTTTGCCTCAATTCCCTCTACATTTGTTGATAGTATATACGGTAAGGGGAATGTTAAGAAGTAATAACGATCTCCATTTGGAATTATGGAAAGAAAGAGCAGTGTTTCAATTTCATTTCTCTTTGCCTTCTCTTGTACAATCTTAGAGATACTGCTGTATTCTTAGAATGACTTGTGATTTTGATGTAATTACTAAATTCTGACATTGAAATCATTGGATCCTATGCAAAGCTATCTTAGGAAGTTAATTATCTTAGGTTTCTTTTTGCTGTAATTGATGGGGTCAGTCTCTAGATTGAAATTTAGAGAAGCATACATGAAAAACAGGTGGACTATATATGGTTTATGTGAATGATGTTTGAAATTCTTTGTATTTCAAACTCTTCACCATTACATTGTCTTACTTTGCTTTTACGTATGCTTTGGAATGCTTTCATATTATAAAGCACATTTTTTCTGACTGTAACTTTCTATCTATGACAACTTTCTTCTTGCTACTTTCCTAGCAAAATATCTCAAAAGACTTGTCCATATCTGCATAAATCTCTCAGGAGCATTGCTCAGTTAAGGTTGTGGTCCCATCTTTCCATAGTAAAATACTTATGAAGGCGGCCAGTAATCACTAAATATAAATGAAAAGGTCATATTTTATTCCTAGTCTTACTTGATTTCTCAGCAGCTTTCTCCAGTTGATTATGCCTTCCTTTTTAATTTTATTTATTATTTCTATTTTATGTGTATTAGTGCATTGCCTGCATGTATGTGAGTGCATTCATGTCATGCAATGCCACGGAGGTCAGAAGAGGGCTTTGGATTCCCTTGGAACTGGAGTTAAGGACGGTTCATAGCCACCGTGTGGGTGATGGGAATCCAACCCAGGTCCTCTGCAAGAGCAGTCAGTGCTCTTAACAGCTGAGCCATCTCTCCAGCCCCGATTATGCTTTCCTTCTTAACATGATTTCTTCATTGAATTCTCTTTCCTCTTTAATCATTCCATCACAATTTTAAGTATCATCAATAAGCTGAATTTTCTCAATATATATGTCCAATTTGCACATTTCTTCTAATATCCAGTTTATCTCATGTTGTCCTCAATATTTTCACCAAGTATCTACAATATGCATCAATATTTACAAGGTCAATCTCATTTACTAGAATTTTCAGGACAAAAATCATTTATTAGTATTTAGAACTTTATGTGCTTGGGTTTTACTTTCTTTTCTATAATTCTAAAAAGTGGTTAAGTTGTTGTTACTACTATTAAGAATTGCATGTCTTTTATTTATTTGGATAGCTATATATTTAATAGGCAAACACTTATTTTACATTAAACATATGGTGTCTTCACATAATATATTTAATGAATATTCAATGTTGCTACAATGTGACTCGAATCCTCTTGCTTTTTTATTTTTCTCATAAACTTTGAATTATGAATATTTCTTTGCTGATATGAGGCATTCTTTTACATATTGTCCCTATTCATAGCAAAATAGGCATTATTGTCATTAAAGTTACTGAGCAGTCTGGTTCCTCAAAGGAATGTGGCAAGGTCTGACAGCAGAAAGTAGTTTTGACAAGCTACTTATTCCAGAAATGAGAAACGGAGATTTTGTAAGTAACCCATTTAAATAAGCCATTTTTGTTTAGAGACAGATCTCCAAATATCTCACAGGGTATTTATTTAAGCTACATAAGAGTCATGAGTATTACCATTGTGAATGTATGTACATAAACATCGATATTTGTAGTTTCTTGTATTAATTACAAGACATTAGTATTTAAGGCAGTAAGATATAACATGGAACAGAAACTATAGAGTTGTTATTAGCACAATGTAATTTTTCAATAAATTCTCAATATTTATCATAGTATTTATTACCTGGACTCCACTCTCCTAGGATACTCCTAAGGTAAAGTGACCTTTCAACATCGTTCTTAAATACTTTCACCCCATATTTTTCCCTTCTGTGCACAACTAAGTGTAAGAAATGTCCTTGTTCCTGGCAAAGTGGAGCTCTCCCAGTCACATATTATTCTCAGTTTTTTTTAAGTATGTGCTGCATTTTCAACTGAATATTTAGGTTTTTCAAAATTCATAGGTAATTCATAGACACAGAAACTCCAGTGGCTAGTTCCTAACAATTACAGAGTGATTTCAAAAAAAGTTTTAATTCTATGTCTCAGTTTCATCTACTCTAAAACAGAGATAAAAGAGTAATAATATCATAAGTTGAGTTTGAAATATGAAATAATTAATATATAAAATGTCATTCAAGCGATATTGGATCTGAGGTAAAATCTTACTAAATTATGATTGCTATGAATCAGTTAAAATATTTTGGATGGAATAATATGTAAAAATAAGTCTAAATCTGAAATCAATATTTCTTGTTTACAGCACTGTAATTTCTGCTGACATTAAATTTCTACTCTTCTATTGTATTTCGTAGCAATATAAATAGAGCACAACATCAGTTTTACATTTATTAATGTCACAAAGTATACGTCAGATTCTGATTCTAGTTAATGAAAAGATACTCTGCCTTCAACATTTACCTCAATTCCTACTTCTTCCATTAAGCCTTTCAGCGCTTTATAATCCATTCCACTTGCACCAATACATCCATTGCCTACATCGATCATCCTCAAATAATCCTTTCCCACTTTGTGATAGCCTCTTTTGTTAAGACATTATTTTATCCTTCATAAATGTTCCTCCAAAGAAGTTCCCATTTACATTCCAATATCACCTAGAAAATTGCTTTGTAACATAGAAGACTCACAACGATCTTTCATTGATTTTATTTTGCCTCATTAACTTTCAGTAATATACAAGATGAATTTTATAAGATTCATACACTGAAAAGAAAAAAATGATTACTGCCTCACAATCTTATATTTATCACAAACATTCACATGGTCATTTGTGTGCACATAATCATATAAGCACACACTTATAATGCCATAGATATAGCTGATTTTCTCAATGAATTTCTATGAGACAGAATGCCTCCCACTCACCATTTATGCTGAGACTATATTTTGTAGCTTGTTAGTGGGAAAGCACCGTTTAAAATACTTGTGCCACTGTGTTTAGAAATGCCATATATTGTCTTTATTACTGGAATAACAATTCCCCAAAATATAATAACGAGCAATATGATCATTGCCCTTGGCAGCACCATTAAACTGGGCACTGAACTACTTCAAATAGCTGTGAATGTTAAACATTAGTTCAGCCTTAAGGAGGTTGATTTTAACAGCCAAATGTGCACTCCAGTCTATCTGAACATTAAAAGCACCTTTCAAACTTAATTTTACAGAAATGTTAATGACCATAACAAACTATTGAAGGCAAAAAGAAAAGCAATTATTTCAACAGATGAAAAGAAACAATAAATGAGGCTCGTGTTTAAAAAGGAGCCCATAACATATCTCTTTTGAAGGAAATGCTCTTACAATACTATGAAGACATTTAAGCTGATTTTATGTAGGAATTATATTTTCTCAAATACAATTCTTAGGGAGGAAATTAACATCATTATAATTTTGAGTTTTAAGTAAAGCTCTGTAGGGATACTTTCTTTCAAAATGGAGCTTATTTAGTTTCCAAATGCCTAGTTTGGTTAGTTATTTTCTACAATGATTAGAAATAAGTATAAATAATAGGTAAGTGTGTATGATCAGCTTCCAGGGCTAAAGTGCTTTGACATGTAAAGTTCAGCTGGTAAAGGTGGGATCTGTGAATTTTAAGTCCAATTAATTTCCCTGTTGATTTCAATATAAACCAATAAATGACTTGGAATGCACAGATAAATAAATAACATAAATATTGAAAAATTCACAGTCTTGGAACTGTCATTATGATTGCTGTTTTTATATTACAAACTCAAGTTGTAAGCTCAAATGATAGAAGTGCCCAGATAATGAACATTTCCTTCAAAAGAGAGGGTGTAGCAGGAGGATCCCAGTTTAAGTCCAGCATGGACTACATAGCAAGGTCCCTACCAGCTTGGGTTATGGGACTCTGTTTCCAAACAAACCAAAAAGATACAAAAAATCCCACAAATTAGTATATTGAAAATACTTTGAGAAGAGAAACATCTATATACCAATAAAATGTCCCAAATCAATTCTGTAATAAGCCAAGCCTGAAGGACATTCATTCTATGTAAAAGAAATAAATGCCTGTATTTCACCCTATTAGAATCTCCTCCAGGAAAATGAAATTTTGTTGAAATAAAAACCAATGTCTAAACTTTACTCTGAAAATTCTATAAAGATTGGAAGGCAATAGAAAGTTAGCTAACACGTAGGTATTTCTCTCCCAGGCATTTGTATCACAAGGTAAACTTGGGATTCCTTTTTAAACAGGAGGAAAATGTCTTTCAACTTCTACAATGTGTCACTAAGAGCAGGAATCTTTTCAAAACATTCGATGTGTTCCAGTGGCTTAAGAAATTCAAAGGAAATGACATGACTACAAAGGAAGCAGGTCTCTGGATTCAGAAGAATCATTATTATAGTTATAAATAATTTAAGGATAGATTTGTAAAGGGAATTTGATTTTCTGAGAGTTTATGCTATTGGAAGTATGAGATAGTTTTAGCAGAACATGTACTTCCACCCAAACATCTAATCACACGCTTAGTATCTGTGGACTTACACTATGTGTTGCTGAAAATAATAGCACAAATATGACTGTCTTACAGAGTAAGGTAGATATATAATCTATCTTCCAGGGGCTTGTATCTATAAATGTCTCTTACTGATAATGATGTGATTCCCTCAAGGCAATTTGACACAGGACTTCATTTTACAATACGTGTTTAGTGAAGTCATTTCAAAACACAAATTGTATGCAATGCTAGTAGAAACCTATGCTGTCATATATCTGTCAGTTAGCGGGGTACAGTAAGAATACCAACAACATCTTTTTCTTCCCATTCCCTTCTTAAGTATAGCAGTCTATTGTCATTGTTCCTAGATGAAGTTGAACAGACATACCTTATTTTTAAGGATTTCACAA
>NW_008331140.1:5304248-5306165 GCF_000622305.1 Nannospalax galili
GTATTGAAATGGCTTGAGACAAACAGTGATTTGTTATACAATTTAAGACTTCAAGCATTCATGGTTGTTTCTGGTGTAACTGATATTGCATTGGCCACTGTCATAATAGTAATAATTTTATAATTATAAGTTATGTAAGCATTTTACATTAATTATCTCATTTAGGTCTTTTACCGGCATTGCAAAATAGTTATTATTAGTCTCCTACTTCCTAGTTAAGGAAATATGCTTGTTATTTTTATTTTTTGAGAAAAGGACTTATGTAGCTAGGATGGACATTTAACTCTTAATCTTCCTGCATTCTGCTACGAAACATGCTTTGAGAGCCAAAAAGCACTGCTTCAAATCGGAAAGCAAAACTCAGAAATAAACCCAGTTCTCTCTGACTCTAGATACTAAGCTTTTAACAACCATCTCCCAACTGTACAGCATAAAGCCAGACTTTTGGGACACAAAACTAATACATTAAGATTTTCAGGCATGTTGTGAAAAATAACATACACTAAGAAAATGAAGCTTGCACTTCTGTGATTTTTAAGCAGTAAAGATTCTCAGTCAGGTTTGATAATTAGAACATATCTAAATTATATGTGTATGGACATGTATGAATTTCAGTAAGTCAAGAACAATGAAAAGAAAAACATCATGTTAGCTGTATTTAGCAGTGTACACATTTATTTCAAAATATAAAATACAGTCTTCCACAAAAGAAGCAGTGTCATGAGAAAACTTGGGTTTAAGGTTTTGTAGACGTTGCATTTTCAATATTAGGGTGTCAGTCTTCATTCAGACTTTGACAAGGTTGTCAATCAAATAGCAATCTAGTTTTGTAAGACTTTAAACAAAGATCAAAGCAATGATACTGCTGAGTTAACATTATCTTCCCACTTAAACACTTCCAAACTGTAACATCAATATTAACTTTAAACTTTTTTCAAAGCAAACAACATGGTAGAAAATTCAGTATCTCTCTTGCTCACAGAACCTGGAATATCTAGCACCATTTCACATATTTTTAAGACTGGTTTTCATTTATGTTTTTAAGTAATTCTAGGGCAAAAAGCATTTTGAACTTCTATCATTAAATGTTTCACATTTTGCTTAACAGTATGAGACTTCAGTTAACCATGGGATGCTGTTATTGTCATTTTTACTTTTAAAATAATGGTTAATAAAATAAATACTTAATGCAAGAAATTCATCAAAGACTGTGTAAATATAAGTATTGTGGCCTTCATCAGGCTAATTGTAAGCAAAAATGAATCTAAGCCATGGGTACTATGTCATCACAAGCCTCATGTGGCTTTTTAGTGATCCATGTGACATTTTTATCATGTTCACATAAAAAGTTATGAATATTTTCATTCTGATTTTCCAAACTATGATCTGCTAAGTGTCATCATAAACCCCAAATCTACAACAAAATTAAAATAAGTAACATGTGGGAAATAAAGAGGTAATGATGCTATCTCTTAGGCTTTTCTATGGACTTTGCACTGAATGCTTTTTAAAAAGTTCTTTCTACTTGCTAGCTTTTCTCTCTCCCTGTCTAAACCTTCCACCATGGTTTCCCCCTTTAGAATGTCCCCATTTTCCCCATTTCTAAAATACTATTAGTCGATATATTTAGAATTACTACATCAATTAAAAATATTTCCAATGTTCAAGAAACTTTTTTAACTATGATTATTAATAGGGTATCAGAAAATTTAAGAACTAAAAGGACGATGTTGAATTGAGTTTGCTCTACTATGGTTAAAAGAAGCCTAAAATATGTGAAATTCCTTTGAAAATAAAATATTTGTCCTTTTCACCTGGTCACATGGTTATAGAAATTGTCAGTTCAGGTATACATTGTGAATATCACTTAATTATGTTAATGATATATTTATGATGTATAGTACATATGTACACACA
>NW_008331140.1:5306200-5339376 GCF_000622305.1 Nannospalax galili
ATTTGAAACAAGAATTCAACAAGGAAGAATTTTATATATGCAGTTTATGTGAGGGAAACAAAAGCAATTATCTGCAACATAAACCAAGGGCTCATCATAATTTCTCAAATGATGTTTTCATGCTCAGAGGTTAAAACTAAAATATCATTTAGAATCTCGAATATACAATGCTTCACCATAGTTTCTTAGTCAAGGATAACTAACTAGAGTAATTTCGCTGTGAAAATACAGCTACTCATATGAATACATGGACACAGCTATGCCTGAATGAAAAATTTAAAATGTGGTTAATATTTAGTCACTCAATAGTTTGATTGTGCTCTTTAAAATTCTTGGTGGCTTCACTAGACATTCTCCATATAAAATGAAGGCAGACTAAAGAGTCATTGCAATTACAATTTTCTACCATTGGATTACCAGAAGAATCTCACAGAGCTTCTGGCATCATTTTGTGGGTCAAACTCAGTAACAGCATCCTGTCATTAAATGTGATCTTTCCAGTGAAATGATTTTAATGCCCCCTATATTGGTACTCCAAGAATATGAGAATGCATATAGACTTGATTCCCAAGTAAATATTTGCTAAAGAAATATGCTCCAATAATGAAAACATATGATACAATTTAGTATTTAAGTCAATTAAAAAAGCTAGTAATACAACTTTTCTTCCTAAAATAGTTGAAAATATTCAAAATATTATGATTTTAATATTTACAGGTTGTCATCCAAGTCTATTTATTCATAAGGCTACTGTAATTTCTATTACAATAATTCTTTAAATTACTCCATGCAGTTTCTATATTAAAAATTTACAGTGTTATAAGGAAAATGTAAATATGATTTCCTTGCAATGTTGACATTATTCATCATAAAATTCTAGTGAGCACATCTTAATCTTGTCCAATATACTGATACATTAGTAGCCCTACCAAATATTCACTAATTTCCTAGAAATTTTAAATGTGAAGAGATAATTCATGCTTATGTTTACCTAGAAGCCTTAGATTATCTCTTAGCTAATAATGGTATTTCATATTCTAATTTACAAAGAAAATGTTTTTACCTGCATGCAGGCAATATAATCATGCACATATTAGAAAACAAAAGATTACTATGGATCAAGCTACATATAGTGACCAAGATTTGAACATATTATTTTCATGCAATAGTTAAAGGCATGATTTTGTGTTTGTCACCACTGACATTCTTTTGAAAAAAATGTATCTTTACATGTACTTTATTATAGTGTTTACTATTCTTACTTTTAGAAGCAAGGGCTTATTTTTTGCTCTCATTACCATTGTGGGCATGTATCTCAATTTATTCTACCTTTTTCTCATATATTACTGAACATTTGAAAACTTTCTTAAATTTTGGATTTTCCATTCTCTGGGTTGTTTTCTTTCTTTCATTTCTATAATAACTTGATTAAAAATAATGCATTCATTTGTCCTTGTTGCAAAAATATGGTAACATAAAAACCTTGATATGAATACTTAGCATTATACAATCAAATGACAAAGAAATATATACTAATTATAGACTATAATATGCTAATCATACACTAACAATTCACAAATTATAAATAATTTCTGTTACAATTATCTGTCACTCACTATACAACAGAAACAGTCTGAAGAAATGTATAAGGTTGTGAGTATCATAAAATATATTGCTTGAAATCACATGGCTATCACGTATAAAATAGAGCAATTTAAATATTTACATTTTAGAAATGTTTTTCTTGATTTGTATAAAACTGTGTCAATACTATTATTGTATCTGACCTGTTTTTATAAAAGTGACAAGAATTCAATTAAAAATGTTTTTTCCATCCCTCCCAGTACTGCACCAGCTCCTCCCATGGGCCCCACTCTCTCTCAATTTCTTGTCTTCTACTTTGATTATTGTTATATACATATATAAATAATTTATACACACATATAGATATAGCTAAACAGATTTATGTGGTGTAATGCATTCATTTAATGATCCTCATGTGTACTTGTATTTATGACTGTACTCTTGGTATTAGATAACTTCTCAGGGTGCTAGTCCCTGGAGAAAATGGATAATGCAAAAAATAGTAATGTATGAATTTCTGAAAAAAAATAATTTGTATCCTGAATTTAATATAAACATATTTTTTTATCTCAGTGAATAACTTTCATAATTTTCAAGTGTCTTTATGTGGAACACAACCAGTAGTAACACATGCAACAAACTGGAAGTATGTAAAGTATATTTTTTCTCCTTTTAACAAAAGGTTTTAGACAATGAGTAACCCAGGATATGTGGCTGTCTAGATGTAAAAACAATATTTGATATTATATAGAGTTAAAATAAAAGAGTTCAGAAATATAAACTTATTGCTAATGCAATATTAACTGTATTATAATCATATTCATAAAACTGGTCTTATAGGTTTCCCATGATATTATTTAGGTCCTGATGGGATGATTTGCATTCAGTAAAAAAGAGAATTGAAAATATGATCATTTGAATGCTTAGTATAAAAATCACTTATGTATTATATAACATAGCATTTATAAATGTAGTTCACTCTTTGCAAGGCTTCTCTCTATCCCCTTAAGTATAGTGTTGCTATGAAATTATATAATTCATAATATTTAGAGAACTGATTAAAGGTGATTTATGATTCCAGTGACTAATTAACATAATTATATTATTTATCTAATTATTGTAATTTTGTTATCTGGCCCTTTAAATGTATTTATACAGATCGTAGTGTCATATAATAATTACTATAATCAGAATGATCATGAGAGTGTTTTAAACTCAAAACATTGTTTTAGGTCAGACTTCTAAGAACAGTTTATCAAGGTTTTAATTTTTAACTTATTTTAAACCAATTTCTTGTGACCAGATTCACACTTAAGTAACACTATTCACTACTTTATTCCCCATGAAGTGTGCATTATGAAATCTAGCAGGCAGAGATGGAGCTTCCATGTGAAGAACAACTTGATTTCTCCTGGTTCTATGACAGAGAGTTCTCAAAATAAGAAACATTAATTGCTGAAAATTTTCCAGTGTTCAACAACTTTAGTCATCAAAGAATAGCAAACTAAAATTTTACCTCAGTCAGAATGGCCATCAACAAGAAGACTATAACAAACAAACCAATAAGCAAAAAAAAAAGGACACAACCACACTCAGTGCCAGGCGGGGGAACCTCCTTTTAAGTTTTGTTTGGTCAAGGAAGGCACAGGTCATACTTCAGATACAGAACTTGGAGCAATGGAGTTTGGATTGACCTGGAAGTCTCCTCCCTGAAGACTAGATCTCACAGTTCTAGAGGATACTACAAAGGTGTTAAAGGAGAAAACTAATCAATAATTGTATCCAGCTGTATAGTCTATGAACCACAACAGTAACCAGTACAGCAAATATTCTCTATTGGTTCAGTAGTTGCATTTTTTATTTTGGGGGTAATCAAAAGCTGTAAACAATGGATACATTTAAACAATGGAGTTTACTCAGTAGTAAGAAAAGTAAATTATGAAATTTGCAAGTAAATGGATGGAATTAAAGACTGTTATACTAAGTAACACAAACTCAGAAAAGCAAGAGGCATAAGGTCTCCCTCATTTGCGAATCATAGCAACAATCCATAATATGTGAGTTTATATCCTAGTGTAACAGCTGGATCCAGGAAAATGGAAAGGAAATATAGAGCTAAAGGGAAAGAAAGAGTCCAAAAGACAGAGATAGTAGGGAACAGATGTCAGCAGTGGGAAGGTGGAGGAAGTTTCGTTGGAAGAGGGAAGGGCATGCAGAGGACCATGGACCTGAAGGAAGAGGGAATTCTGGAGTGAATGGGTGGTGGGAAGTAGGGGTTATGATGGGAGGGGTGATAATGAGAGTGCTTAGATTAGGGAGTGAGGAGGGAGGAAGGACAAGAAAGAGTGAGGAGAGATGAATGGAGCTTGGGTGGTGTGGGAAGTCAGAAAGAAATGTGTTGGCTCAGGAGCTCCCCGAGAAATATACAAATGGTGTTTAAACATTAGTGTATGTCTATAACTGGGGGCTGTATGGCCAGAAGGGCAGTGTCAGGCAGGAGAGACATCCCTTCCAGTGATCAGTCAGAATAGTCCAAGAGACTACCAATATAACACAGTTGGTCACACACAGAGAATATATGTCTAAAAGATGTGAAACCCTGGGTAACATACCTTCAGTGGAACTTCTACACCAAATGTTCATAAAACATAGTGAAACAGGGGGTGGAGAGAATGCTAGTGCATCTCTCAACTCTCACCAGTGAAACTTCCCTATACAACAGAATGTGATGCACACAGAAGGCAACAACTGGCTCAATTTTAGAGAATAAGAGACTGCAGAGTGTGTGTCCCTCAATAGGACTCATGTATCAAAACTCACCCATCTATGCCAACTCAGAGAAGGGCACAAAGTGGAATGAAGAAAATGGCCACCAGGCTAGCCTGGGAACTGTTGGAGACTGATTACTGCTGGGTGAGGGAAAGTAGACTTTTCTTAAAATCTCTAGATAATCTAACTAGACTCAAGTGTATGAACTTACATTGAAAGAAAACTGGGTACAAATGCTTGACTGGATCAGGCTTAACATGTATGGCAAAATGCATGAGGTCCAGTGGTGGCAGTCAGGACATGGATGGAGAAGGGGGTCTAAATTTGATTACGGACTGTTGTATGAAATATACAAAAACTCTATAAAGATATTTTACAAAAGTTATCTAATTTGACACAAGTCCCTCTTAATGCAAAGGAGCTTATTTATGGTACTGTAAATATAGCCAAATATACATGGCTGGAGAAACTGTAGATTCTAGAGAAGAAAACCTATTTGTGTCACATACCTATAGCAATGGAATTTCTTATTGTATTCTAAGTACATATCTTTTTATTTGCAGACAAGTGTACCTCTCACAACTAATCAAAGAAGCTTCTTTTTGCAATAGATGGTGACTACTGCAAAGTTTCACAACTGGCCAAACACAGAAAAAGTGTCTGTGAGAGACACTGAGTATAAGAAACCAGGATCCCAGGCCCTAGGGTGAGATGAGCCTAAAACTTTTAAGTCTAGGCTGTGGTTTTGATAAATGGAGGGACACTGAAAACAGTAACTCTGATAATCCCTTTCTTGCAGAACACTGCCACACTGGCAGGAGAAAGCGGCCTGGTCATAAGTGCAGGCTCCCTGGTCTGTGGGAAAGCATCTTGGTCAAAAACCCTTAGGTCATCTTCTTGTCCTGAATAAATAACTCAGCTATCCGTGGCTAAGAGATTAGGCCAGGGTAAAGGTTTACTACTGAGCTAAAAGCTAAAAGTTCACCATGCTTTTATCTCTAAGAAAGAAAACATTCTGGCCAATAAATTACTGGACGGGCATTGATAACCTTGAGTAAAATTTTAAGAATCCTTCTGGTGCCAACTAACAGATCAAATGTCCTGTTTCTTTGTACCCTAAATCTCTGTATGTGACTGCCATATCCCATATGACTGCCAGTTCCTTGGGATGTATGAATACCATCTGAATTTTAAAATAAATGGCTTGTTGAAATGACACAGGTCCCAAGGTCCAAGACTCTGTTGCTGATCAAGTCTCTCTGCCTTGAAGCCAGTAGGTCCTCTGCTGAGCAAAGCAAACCTGAGTCCTGACAACGAAGGAACACATTTATAATGCAAACTATACAGTTTAGACTCAGTGAACATAGCAGAATAGTGGTCAAAAAGTATATTAATATAAATCTCACCAGTTAAACCTTCTCATACAACAGATGATGATCAACCCTGAAAGTCACAACTGGTCAAATTGCAGGGAATAAATGGCTTACACAGTGCTTATTACAGAATATGACACCTATATCCACTTCTGACAATGAAGACATGGGGACTACTGCAAAAGAGGGGTTGAAAAGATAGTAAGAGCCAGAGGTAGTTGATGACCACAGGGAAACAGCTTTCTAGATAGCTGAGAAGTTACTTATTTGAACTTACAGCATTAATAATAGCATGCACAAGGTCCATACAAACTCAAGCAAGTTCTCAGAATAGAAGTGGAGAAGTGAGGAAGAAGCCCCAACCTTAGCTGAGGAACTATTGGCAAGTAATAGGTACTGGGAGATGGAGAGTTTATTTCTTTGAGTGCATGACATTAGATAGCTTAACCAGGTTCTAATTAATGGACACACACTGAAGAATATTTGGGGACACAAACTTGACTTGATATTCCTTAATATATATGACAGAGTGCATGAAATCAGGCAGGGGGGTCTATAAGAAAGGAGGTGATAGGAGGATTCTAAATATGGTCAAAATATATTGCAGGAAATTCACAAACATTTCATTAAAAATCTATAATTGTTAAAAAAGACATAAAGAAAAAAGACAGCACGCAAAATCAGTTACTAGCATATTTCAATTATGAAAATATCTGAAAGAATTCTAAAAATATCATTTAGATATATCACGCTCAGAGTCCATGTGTCTGCGTTCCCCTGGGGTTCTGGTTACTCCAAGGGGTGGGGCCTGTTGTGGATAATTGACTGTGGAGAGTTAACGGTGGGAGGAGGGGCTTGTGGTGCCATTTTGGGACAGAAGCCACAATGTCTCCAGGAAGGCGCTCGGCGGCAGGCTTGGGTAATGCGCAGCAGCCGGGTGTACTCAAGGACAGAATGACCTGGCACTTATAGACCTGGGGCAAGACTGCTGGCCCCTGAGGGGTTGGCAAAAGCTAGTGGTGACTATGGGCATGCCACAGGAGTGATCTGATATGGTGGGCTCTGAGCCATGGCACTGAGACCCAGAGAGAACTCTGGTGACAAAACTGGCATAGTCCGGCCCAGATAAATGAACCACAGCTTTGGGGATGTGGGTCTGGGAAAGCAGTGCTGTTCCTGCTGCCTCTGGTGGGTCAGCTGGGCTCTGATTCCCAAATCCTGGAGCAGCTGCCAAGAATGCAGGGGGGGAAGGCAATCAAACCCCATACACTTAATGGGGTTAGCGATAGTCACATGGGTTATACAATGGATTATAAAAACAAAAAAGAGGCCAGCCATGCAGAAGCATGGGCCACACAGCTATGTTGTAAATGTGGGGGTATGTTGCAGATATGTGAAGATTTGTTAAGGTTATTCAGAGGCTAGAAAAACTTTTACCCCCAAATGAAGCGCCCAGAGAGGGGGCATAGTCACTTTGCATAATAAAAGATGAGCCCCAGGCAGGGCAAGCTGAAAAGGCTAGGGACATTCTGGCAGATCCAGTTGCAGTGCTTGACACTTTAACTTGTGTAAGGTCCAAGGACTCAGAGGAAGAGATAGATAACAGTAAAAAGGAAAATGACCTAAAAATAAAGGTAGCTAAAGCTGCCCCTCAGATTCAACCATTGATACAAACGGAAAAAGAAAAGTTAGCAGTGCTGTAGCTAGGAAATATTCCATACTACAACTGTTAAAACTAGGAAAAACTTAAAGGCAAGCAATCAGAGAGCCCCTAGCCACATGGCTTCTGAGAGTATGGGACATGGGAGCAAATGACGTCAGTCTAAGTCCTTCAGAAACTTCACAGCTGAGTTATATAACCACCCATCCATTCTTGTGATGTAGGCTATTCAATCTAAGCCAATGCAGGGGGGAGCAGTCCTTAATGGGATGGCTGGTTGAAGGCATTTAAAGATATTTGGCCATCACCAAGGGAGACTTTCTTGATTAGCAGGGGCTGGAGGACTATAAAGGAGGGGTAGGCATTACTGAGAGAACTAGGTATGAGAAAAGCAATATACGATGTCCAGTTCACTGGGCAAGATAAGACAGTGTTCACCAGAGATATGAAGGAAAGCTTAATTCAACTCGAGAGGACCTCGAGAATGGTATGAGGCTTTAATGGTTTTAAGAAGAGCTTTAATATGACAGGATCTTTGTAAAGTGAGACAGGCTTTGGAAAATCTAAATGATTCTGACTAGCATGTAAAACATGTCTGTAAAATAGCAGAACAACTTATAAGAGATATAAAAAAGACAAGTCTAAAGAAACGGTCCACTTGGGTTACTTGAAGACAATTGTGGCAAGACTTAAGTCAAGCCCAAATTCCCAGAGAAAAAATTGATAAAAATCTAAATTCGGTACTGAGGCATTTCTGGAAGGCTTTAAAACCAGAAGAACAGTTTACAAAAGACATCCAAATGATTAAAACTGTCCTAGGGGTTGTTAAGTATCTCCAAGGATTAAATAAGATACATTTCACTTCTGATAAAGGCTATACTAGGGGTGGAAGCAGGTTTTCCCACCAAGTTCTCCCCCAGCAGCCAGGTGTCATCAATGGAGAAATGACAGATATGGCTACAGTTGGGAGTCAGAACCAGGGCCTGCCTGACTCAGGGAACCAACAAGTGCAGTGGGGACAGGGGAAACCCCCTGCCTCCTTAGCCCAGTGAAGGTTCAGTCAACTGGAGCCAACACCTGTAAGTGTATCAATAATAAAGGAATACAAAGAAAGTTCATGTAAAATCTCCCAAGAGCAAAATGACTCAAAAGGGATAACTAAAAATGATAAAGAGCTAACCAAATTAATGCCTTGTACCCTTGCTATGGTACCTAACAAGGGGCTATGGAGAAAACAGTTCCATGCTATGTGAAACCTTGTCTATGATTGATTTAATATATAATGCTAACCTTCCTTCAAGTGTTTTGCAGATGTGAAACCCATTTGAAAGACACCTGAAGAAGCAAAGGCCAGCTATAGCTGTAAGATTCTTGGGAGTTTTATGGTTGGGTAAGACGAAAACAGAGACTCCCTAACTATACAACTGTTAAGAAAATCTATAGTACCAGGGGTGGGTTGGCCCTCTCCCCCATGAGATGTTGGTCAGAGAGATCCTAGAGTTCCTTAGATTCACCAAGGCTATTGTCATTAATGTTGGTTGTACACTAGAAAGATCAGTAAGGCATTGTTGCTGGAGACACTGCATGTTGTGAGCATGGGAGAAGAAGAAGAGATGGAACTGAGACTAAGCCACAAAACTCTGTGCCATTGGATAGATGATGTTCATATTGCCAGAAGGTGCTATGAAGATGGTTGGGGAATAAAGGATCCCCTATGATTCTATTCAACAATGGACACCTCTTCCTGCACACTATTAACATGCCAAGCAATGCCTGCAAGTGCAATAATGGCTCGACCAACATACATACAACTCACAAATTTCTAATTGGATAAGGCCTGCTCCTAGAGGTGAAACACACATCTGGTGCTGTATAACAGGACAACACCTTGTGTCGAGAAAGGCTACTGGCTGTAGAGGGGGATCCATCACAAGTATACTGTTTAATAAATATAGTACACCTACTGGGATATCTTCTAAGCATTTGTATTTACATTCATGTTTGTTTAGATGTGTCTACTTCCTTCCATTTGTCTTTATAGTAAAAGAAACACCACTGAGACAGATCAATGGCCACAGCTTAAAGACAAATGATGGGGAAGCCAAAGAAGTTAGTATATTGCCACGATACAAGAGAGATTGCCCTACAATCTCAGGGACCTTAGCAGAAGATTGGTGGAAAGATTCTAAGAGTGAAGGAAATGGGTGGAGTGTGTTTCCCAGGGTTTCTGGTTCCTCCAAGGGGCAGAGCCTTCTGCGGAGAATTGACTGTGGAGAGTTAGCAATGGAAGGATGGGATTGTGGCACCATCTTGGGACAGAAGCTGCAAACTGCCAGGACCACGTGGTGGTGGGCATAGGGAACATGCTGCAGCCAGTCATACTCAAGGACAGCATGGCCTGGCACTTATGGACCTGGGGAAATACCGCTGGCCCCTGAAGCATGGGTGAAAGCTAGCAGTGACTATGGGTGTGCAGTGAGAGTGATCTGATATGGCGGGCTCTGAGCCATGGTGTGGAGCTGCATGGCATGGAGCTGAGTGGAGAAGAGCTAGGCACGTGGTGCTTGTTTCTTTGTAAGTCACTACCCTCCCCCCCATGATAATAATAAATGCCCATAAAGATATGTTATATATTTTGCCTGATAGTGCAAGAGACCCAGAGAGAATTCTGGCAACAATGTCATAATTAGAAAATTTAACCTTGCCCAGTTTAAATCTTGTAAACTACAACAACTGACCTTGCAAGGTATACCCACCAGTGTAATAGTGACATGAATACTATAGGACCAACTGACCACTTTCAAATTTGACTGATACCTTCTCAGGGTGGAGTCTATACCTGAGATTGGTATCAGGCCTACCAAACTGAGGCTAGACTGGTCACAGACCATAGGGGATAGCCTGTTACTATTACACTGCTAAATATGTATAGGATTTAAATGAGTTTTAATAGCTTATAGTTATAGCCATATATTAATGCATCTCTCAATTCTCAACAGAGAAGCTTCCTGTGAAGCAAATCATAATTAAGACAGAGAACCACTCACTACTAGACAACATGGAGAAAATAAGAGACAACAGAATACTTATCCCTGATAGGACACCTATATCAATATTTGTCTCCCCAAGGTTCAAGGATAATTGCAGAAGAGGGACAGAAAGGTTGTAAGTCTAGGAAGTGGTTGATGATCATAAGGAAACAGAGTTTGCCCTACAGCTGGGCAGTTACTCTTATGAACTCACAGCAAATGATGATAGCATGCACTATTCCCATGTAATCTCAAGCTAGACAAAAATCCCAGCATGGATATGGGGATGTAGGAAAGAAACACAAATACTCCCTGAAGAGCTATTTGCAACTGATAACTTCTGGGAGGCTGAGAATCAGTTTTGTTTAAAAGTGAGACTATTGGTAGTTTGACCAGGCTCCAGTGGATATACACACACCAAAGGGCATTAGGTCTCTCTCTCTCTCTCTCTCTCTCTCTCTCTCTCTCTCTCTCTCTCCATGATAATTTATCTAATCCCAAGTGTGCAGCCCTAAGAATAGGTATGCATGAACACCACTAAATGAACTGAATGTGTGTATATGTGCTGTGTGTGTTGTGTGTGTGTGTGTGTGTGTGTGTCTGGTGTGGATGGAATCAAGAGGCATGCAGATAGGAGAAAGGATATAGATGTGATCAAATTATATAGCATGACATTAGCAAATATTTAATAAGCAATATATAGTAAAGAAAAGAGATGAAAATAAATTCTGGAAGAGATGTGGGGAAAGTGGAAGAATTATACAATTATACATCATTTGCAGAGTGTCATCTGTAGCAGCCACTATGGAAATGAGTGTGTCATTTCCTCAAAAAGCTACAACTTGATCTACCACAAAGTCTAGTTAAACCTCTCTTGGATATGTACCTAAGGGAATCTATATCATACTGCAAAAATAACCTGCTCATCCATATTCATGGATGCTCTATTCACAGTAGCAGGTAAATGGAAACAACCTAGATGTGTATCAACTGTTGCATGGATAATGAAATTATGATACGTTTATACAATGGAATATTATTCAGTTGTAAGGAAAAAGAAATTCACAGATAAACAGATGGTACTGGAAACAATCATCCTGAATGACATAACCCATTCCAAGAAAGATAGTTGTCAAATTGCTTTCTTTCAAATGTGAATCCTAGCTTTGAATTTTAAGATGTCTATTAAATTTCAAAATTCACTGATGAATAATATATAGTCAAGTGATCTTCAGTGATGTTCCAAGAATCCACAATAGGAAACAATATTACTTTAACATGTGACACTGACAAAAGTAAATATATACATAAAAAAGAATAAAAATGGATTCTCATTTCATTAGAAAATGACTCTAGACTTAAATGATACTGGCCTTGACAATAAGTTCTGAATATTACATCAAAAGTACAGGCAACACCACCAAAAATAAAGGGATTGTTTCAAACTGAAAAGCTTATTCACAACAAAAAAACCCAATGAGGTATGGAATAGAAAAAAAAAACTATTAAAGTTCTGATAAGAATTTAATTATCACAATATATTAAAGAAGACTTACAATTCAATAAAATAACAAGGAAAAACAAAGATGCTAAAAGAATTTTGATTTCAAATTTCTAAAAAGAAGACATGAATGAACAGAAAAATAGCACGAGAAACCATGGCATTAATAATCAGAGAATCACAATGACATTTCATACCATACCTATTAGGATACATTTTACATAAATAGTATTAACAAGTATTAAGATTTGAATACTGTATCTATCCCCCAAAGTTATGCTCTGAACACTTGGGCCCCAAGTGTTTAAATTGTCACAGAACTTTTGGGACATGGGGCCTACCTGGTAAGCATGGGCCGATAATTGTGAGCCTTTGAAGGTATTACTCTTATGTGATTTTTGGCTTTCATTCTGCTTCCTGGTTGGCTTCCCCTGTTGAATAGCTGCCATATGCTCTGGCAGACAATCCAAGCCCCTCCCATAGCCATGCCATACTTGCAATGATAGACTGATGTCTAAAACTGTGAGCTAAAATAAATCATCCTCAATTAAGATGTATCTGTCAGTTATTTTGGTAACAATGATCACAAGTTACTAAAATAGGAAGAATATGGGATAATTAGAAACCCTTCTACATTGAGTAGGTATGTAAAATTGTGCTGCCACTCTGGGACATTGATGTGACTCTTTCTCATCATTTTAAACATAAACTCATAATTCTTCTCTTCCTTGCCTTCCCCAGATTATACATTTTAGCCCTCCTCAAATCCAGGAGACCACGTGTGATTAGGGCCAAAATACATATAGTTTCCTGGGAAGAATGTCTGCATACTCTGGTGAGGGTCCAATGATGCTGCTGGCCCCTCCTTTAGTGATGGAGCACAACTGACAAGCCCAACTGTGACGATGTTTAGCAAGCAGGCACAGCTGAAGTCAAGATGATGGCATTTCACGCAAAAGAGACTGCTGTACAACATCATCTTATTAAAAGCACATGGAACTTAAAAGGATTTGGTGCTAGGATCCACAAGTGAGGGAAAACATACATCTTTTGTTTTTCCATGTCTGTGTTACTTCACTTAGAATAATAGTTTCTAGATCCATACATTTACCTGTGAATATCATTATTTCTTCTTTCTTTACTGCTGAATAGAACTCCATTGTGTAAATATACCACCTTTTCGTAAACGACTCGTCAGTGGAAGGGCACTTAGGTTGCTCCCATATCTTATTTATTGTGAAAAGAGCAGCAACAAACATGGTTGTACAAGTGTTTATACAATAGGATGAGTCCTTTGAGTATATGCTAGGAGTGTTATGGCCTAGTCATATGGTAGGTTCATTTTTAATTCTTTAAGAGTTCTCCACACTGTTTTCCATAGGGGTTGCATGAGTTTGCAATACCAACATCAGTGAATGAACATACCCCTTTCTCCACATCCTCACCAGCATTTGGTATAATTTGTTCTCTTGATCCATGATGGGTAAAGGCTTTCCAGTGTGCATACCCTAAGGTCACTCATACACCTCAGCACCCCCTTAGTCATCTCTGTAAGTAAGTTCAGTAAGTTCATTGGTTTTCCAGGAAAACTTGAATTAAACATTGGTTTGACACTAGAACTTTAAAAGGGGATAAGCATTGCTTAGTATCCCCAGGAAAAGAATTCTCACAACAGATGGGACATTTATCTGTTAATGTTATCATAATAAATGTATCATAAATGTCTCATAATCATTAGAAAAGAAAATGGGAATGCAAAAAATTGTAAAGGGGTATGGGAATGGAGATATTTTCCAAAATAGACAGAAAAAAAGAGAAAGCATAAGCAAGTGAGGAAGGTCTGTGTAGGTTTGTATATAAAGGTTGAGACAAAAATAATATACAAATAATGTTAAAATTTCTAAGATCATAGTTTAGTCAACTAGTTTAAGGAACAAAACACATGTCTAGTCAAGTTTTATCTGAGAACATTTTGTTTTTGCTCAAGCTGAATCTACGAAGTACATGATAATTAAAAGTACCAGACTGGATGAACTGACCTTCTTAGATATTTAACAGTCATACTTTGAGGCCTATACTAATTTGCTCAGAGGGACTTAAAGGACAGTTTTTTGCTCCTTTCCCTCCAAGACCAACTAAGTTCCAAGAGACTATGGAGAATCTCTCAAAATGTCCTGCAACTGTGGTGAGTCACCTTTTTGTTCAGGGAAGCCATGGAGACCCCACCAGATGGACTTGAACCAGTGTCCAGTCTACAAAGAGAAGGGTCAACTGAGAGGAAACATTTCTTCCCTGCTTCCAAGTGAAGCCAGCCATTTTGAGCAGGACCTTTGACTTATCTTCACATAGATGGAAAAGGTGAAAGAAAGGGGATCCTACCAAACCCATGTGACTCCTGAGGAACAGATCCCCTAATGACCTTGAGAGTACAAATAAATTGGTTTATTTGGACCAACTTAATGGTCTTAAACACTCAAAAGGAAAGCAAAACCAAAGATTAAAGTGATCGATATATTTCTTTAAGAATTCAAGGGATTACACTTCCCAGAAATTAGGCTTAAATCAATATAAAATGCTATTTAGACAATTTTCTCATTAATGATTTTGTTTCTAGGCAGAAAGTGCTGCTCAGATGTAAGACTTCAAATGTTGGTCTGTAACATGGTAGTGCCCACCTATAGCTAACGGAGACAACCCACTATTGTTCTAAAATGATGGCTAAATTTGTTTTCTCCCACTATCTAGAAGCCTTTGAAAGGGAACTATCAAAGTGACTGAAAACAAATCCTGAGTCCATCACTCTCGAATCCAGTCTTAGCAGACAAAACTAAAAGGAGGAGGAATCCAAAAGAGGGATGCTTTTGGAAGCTCTCCTCAAGAAATTCCAATGGACTCTGACAGAAACACTTGAAATTCGCCCTGTTCTGACTTTTTTCTGGTTTCCTGTAGAGAGCTTGTAATGCTAACCACTCTTGCCTTTACTTCTTCTTCACATCTCCTATTTACCAGGCACAGACTCTCTTTTCACTCCACAGATAAAGAGTTGCACAATTTTGCAGTCTTTTAGATAGACCCACTGAAGGGGTATACCAATTACATCACCCTGCATCCCTGTTCAGCTTGGAAGAAGCCAGAGCATTCTGCGTTCCAATTCCCTATCTGAAATTTGGGTAACCTCCTCAGAGGATGGTGTGATAAGAATAGGATATAGGAATTGGCTAGGCAGTTAGGGTAAAAAGACCACAAAGAAAAGTAGCCAGTTTCTTGGCTAAGAGACTAAATGTCTTTGGGACTCTTAACAACATACTCTGTTCCAAAGGCCAAAAATGACAATAGTATTTGGGAGCTTTTATCTAATCGTTAAAAGATTTTAGGGTTACCTCTTCAGAGGGGGGAATGTTAGAGTAGCAAAGATCCCCATAAAAATAAATAAAATAGAAAAAGAACAAGCACATGAAGTTGTCAGAAAAAAGTGATGGGGAGATATGGGAGGAGTTGGAGTGAAGGGAGTGGGCATGGATTTGAACCAAACACCCTATATGCATGTATAAAATTCTCAATAAAATTTTTAATGCTAAAAAATTCTTGTAATTCTTTATCTGGGTAAAGATTCAAAAGTATTAAAAGCAGGTAAACAAGATGATATTTGTACACTATTATTCACAGGTGCATTATTCAAAATGTTCAAGATAAAGAAAACAAGAGAAATGTGCATCAAGGGAAGAATAAATAAATAAAATTCAATACACATTTGTTGGACTCTCATTCAGCCTTTTTAAAATGTAAAGAAATTCAGTCACAAGCTACTATATGTGTGAATCTGCTAGACAAGACACTAAGTAAAATAAACCAGACACAGAATATAATCATTTCATGGCTTCACCTATTTGTGGCATTTAAAGTATTCAAACTCATAGAATCACATTTAGGAGAAAAGTTCTCATACTCTTTTCATATGATAAAACATAATAATGAAATTTGCTTTAAAATATTTTAATAAATCCAGCATATTAGTAAAATAATGAGAAAAATCACAGCATCATCACAGTTGAATAAAAAGAAAGAGATATGTTCAATAAACTTTCTTTACATGAATAAAAATGAATTATATACAGAAATAAACATCTTCAACCTATTGAATGGCACTGACGAAACATTCCCTGACACTATATTTAAGGCTGTATATTGAAAGCTTTATTCAGAGAATCAGGAATAAAACAAATATGTCAGCTGTTCAATTTCTATTCACTACTAAAGTAGATGTCCTAGTCAGAGAATAAAAAAAAAAAAACAATAGCAGTAGATAAATAATATAGTCTATTAGAAGATACAATGATACATAAAAGTCATAAAGAAGATACAGAATAATCTAGAGAAGATCATCAGAGATTTATATTCTAGATGGAAGAAATAAACATGATCACTAAAGAAAAATAATTTGTATTTCTAAACAATAAGAATGAACAGCGTGAAAATAAAACTAAAAAATACTTCCATTTACAGCTTAACTTAAATCATTAAAATAATTAAGAATTAACTCAATGATGCATAAAATATATACTATGAAATTTATAAAACACCATTTGGGGGAGTTAATGAGACCCTCAATTAAGAGAAAAATATCTTCCATTCATGAATCATAATATGTAGTAATTTAAGTCAAAGAAACCCACCAAATTTATCTACAAAACCAGCATAATCCTTATTGAAATTTTAATTGCCCTTTCAGCAGAAATCCATATTAAAACTGATTTTAGAATCCTTATAGAAATGTAAATAATAGTAATATCTAAATAAATCTTGATTTTTAAAATATACCCATACTTCCAAATTATAGAGATTTCTATACACAATATTTTAGACATTCTGATACTAGCATAAGAATAGATATATAGACCTTCAAATAGAATTCAGAGTCAAGAAATCAACCCTTACTTTGATGGTGAAGTATTTTTTTTGACAATGGTGCCAACTCAATCCAGTGGAGAAAAGTGTTCAACAAATGGTGCTGGGACAATTGGATATCTGTATGTAAAAGAATGAAATCAGTCGACTAGCCATCACCAAACATGAAAATTCAAAAAGGATTATAGTTCTAAAGTGCAAGAGCTAAAGTTACAAATTTTACAATTATAAAGGATTCTTTGATACTTCACTAAAAGTATATGTATTAAAACAAAAGTTAGATAATTTGATCTTTACATACTTAAAAACTTACACAAAGCAATACTGTGAAAAAATGGAAGAAAGTCACAAAATGGGATGAGGTATTTAAAAATTGTGTGTCTGTAATCTTTTATTCAGTATATATGACTTTTAACAGCTACAAAGAAAAAGACAAACATCCCAACTTGTAAATGAATAAAAATATAAAGATATTTCTTCAAAATATATATATAGATGGACACTAGGAAGATGATCAAGTTCATTATTTATCAGGGAATCCAAGTTAAAACTCCAAAAAGATAAGGTCACCACCATTAGTCTGCTACTAGGAAAAGGACAGACAGCAATAAGAGCTCAGGGGAATGGGGTAGAATTAGAACCTTCATAGATTTCTAACAGGAATGTAAAGTGCTGTAGCCACATTTGTAAACAATGTGGTAGAGTTTCAAAGTACCATTCATGTTTAGTTATTTTTGGACCCAGAAATTTCATTCCCACCTGTATGTACAAGATAAAATTTAAAAAATCAACACAAAATTTATACACAAATTTTCAGAACAGCATTATTTATAATAGCTAAAAAGTTTTAAATTACAAATTATGTGAAATTCCGGATATAGAAACAAATAGTGGCAAATCCATTTAATGGAATAACAATTCAGCCACAGTAAATTTCAAAGCAGCACAGTATTTATACAGAGGCGTGAACAGTGCTGGTTAGTTTTATCCAAATTTTCACTGAGACTGTGAAGCACAGAGCAGATTACAAATATTAAAAAGTACTACTTTAGTCAGGAAATTACTATATATACAACTGTGGACAAGGAAAGTGTGCAGATGATAAGAAGTTAGCCACATTAAAATGAAACCATTTATATTGTACCAGGGAAATAACAATGACTGATGACATCTCCTGAATCAGAAAGATATCATCTATCAAAGGGTCAAGTCTTTAAACTTATGTAACTTTTATTTGTGAATAAGGCTCCAGATCATTCTGCTTGCCCAGACCATCAAAGAACAGTGCCTCTAGAATTCCTTTCCCCACATTCTGCAGTCCAGGAACTCAGAAGCTATGACAGCCATGGTCTAAGGGAGCCCAGCTATTTCAATAGGCAATGGCAGATTATGGCATTGTCCACATGAGACTTGGCTTTGCGGGTATGCAGACTCTAAGAACTCTAGACTTATAGACACTTCTAAGATTTTTTTGAAGGAAAGACTGGGAGTCCAGGGAAAGTGGGTTAGCAATGCATTAAGCTCTGGGGATAAACCCTAAGCCTCAAGATAGATCTGAGATGCTAGGAGAAGAAGAATCTGTCAAAAATCTTCAGTGTATAAAGTCAGCATGAAAGAGAAGTGCACTACATTAAGACCATATACGGCTGAATATTCCAAAGCCTTTGCAGCTTACATCTTCCTATCATGTGCTCAGGAGGCAAACATAGAACTGCAGAAATTAAGAATTGTATTTTTGGGTCTTCATTCCACTTTGGACCAATTAATCATTGTTTTCTAATTTTTCCCATAGTCAAATGGGGACATTTTCCATTATATCTTAGAACTGTGAAACATTTTGTTTGTTCTTTACTGATAATCACAGATTTGGATTTTCCTTGAGGATGAGGTTTTGATTGTAGACTATGTACTAAAAATGACACAGTTAAGACTCTGGAAATTTTAGAGATGTATTAAAGGCATTTTGCTTGGGATATGATTATGAGCCTCTGAGAACACAATGTACAATTTTTGTTTTAGACGATCATGAAACTCATGTGTCAAAGACTTGTTCATTATTCCAAGCTGGTAGAACCTTTAAGGAGTAAAGCATTCTGAAAGGAGTGCTCTAAAAGAGAACATTATGATCCTGGTCCAATCTTCTCTCTGTTTACTCTTGCTGGAATTTTTGACATAAATGCTATACCATGTGTTCTCTGTCACAATGTTTCCGTTTTTCTATAGGTCTGACACAATGTAAGAAAGTGATATGGACTGAATTTTCTTTGACATAATCAGAATACTATGTTCTGCATTCTGCATTGTACAGCTAATATATTTTGTCATGTCATTACAAAGTGACTAGCACACTAAAATTCAGTAACACAATATGGAAACAAAATATAACATTTAATGTATTAAATATTTGCATCAATTAAAATAAAATGGTAGGATCAATGATCTAATGTCCTAACATATGGAAGAAAAAAGGGAGTAATGTAAAACTAATTTCAAATGGAAAGAAGAAATAAAGATAGATATAAACAAATGATACTGTACTCAGGAAAAATAAATCTTGAAAAGAGATTGATTTGAAAAATATCAGTAAAATTTAAATTCATTTGTCTATAATGAGCATAAAAGACAACACTCAAATGCACAACCAATAGTCAAACAGTAGACACTACTAAAGCTCTTGCAGACACCAAGAGCACAATATGAACATTAGAAAAACTGATGAAAATGTAAATTCAGCAAGTTTGATGAAATAGAGAAATTCTTCAAAAGGTACAATCTATCAAAATTGCAAAACATGAAAAAGAAGTCTGAACACTCCTAGGATGAATAAAGAAATTGTGTCTAATCTTTGAAAAATCACCACCATAAAATATCTATGTATAAATTGTTTCAATGAATAATTCTATCAAGGACACTATAAAGAATTAACAATTATGTTATATGCTACTGATAACAGAAAATGGAACTCAAAGTTTCATTTTTGAAATGTATATCTGTGATACTAAATGAAAACTAATATTAAAGGAGAGCTCTGCAAGCCAACGTCCCTCTTGTTCATAAATATAAAAGTCCAAACAAAATATTAGCACACCATATACAATGAAGAGCAAGTAACATTTCTTTCTCTGTGCCTTGATTGCCTCACTCAGTATTATTTTTCCAATATCATCCATTTATCTGAAAATTTCATTTTTCTTTAAGATAAAATAAATTTCATTGTGTATACACACCACATTTTCAGTATCCATCTCTTGATGCATATCTAGGCTGATGCCATTTCCTTGCTAATGTGACTTCAGGAGCAATAAACGTGGATGAGTCAGTATCTCAGTAATAAGACAAAGTCCATTGGGTATCCAGGTGGGTAATAGCACGTCATATGGTAGTTCTATTTCTAACTTTTTTGTTTTTTTTATTTTTAATTGAGCTTTTGTACATTTTATACAACAGATCTTAATCAAATTTAGACCCCCTCATCCATGCCTCCACACAGTGTTTCTAGCTTTCATAAATCTCCACAGTGATTTCCAAGTGGCTATACATAGTTACACAGGTAGATTTAACTTCAAAAAGGCCTGGGAGGTAAATGACTTAAGAAAGGGGGGATAGTAGGACATAGGTAATATGAAAATAGAGAGAGGGAACACTGTGAGCAAAAATATTTACGTAGGGAATAGTTCAGGCATAGGCGAAATCAGGGAGTCGGGAAGTATTAACCAAAACTAAAAGGTTAAGAAAAAAGTCATAGAGAAACCTACCTACTATCCTGTATCCAAACCAAAAGAGTAACTTAAGATATACTGCATAGATGGACGAGGTTCTTCTTAGTTATTATTGGTTATTAAACAAAAATCTTAATGCTAGATGTTAGATACCTCTTTCTGATTTACTGATCAGCATGGTCTTAGAAGCTGTCGAATCAATACATGACTTTCCCATTCCTCTTGGTTGCCCATTTGAACTAGATGATAAGATCCTAGTACTGAAGACACCTCACACTTTTGTTGCATGATATTGAGAAATCAAGCTGGAGCTGAGCTGGAAGCTTCCTCCATGCTGCCTAGCTTTCATCGAGCTGGAAAGTGACATGCAAGCTGCTGGTTGAGTAAAAGTATCAGTGGCTTTACCCAGTTGTGAACCGTATGAATTCTGATACCAATTTTCCAGTCAAGATGCACCCACCTATTCAACAGTGTCATGACAGTTATGGGGATTACCAACTGTTTTCTGATTGGCTGTGAGGCTTACTCGAGGGAAGGGAATCCACAGCTGGTACTGTAAGCTTGCCAGAAAGTCTCTGGTCAGGGAGGTGATAGTCCTTACAGTGAAGGACAGGACTTAGTTCTGTTGTTTAGCTAAAGTGACAAAGCATAGAGTGACTTTCTAAATACATGTGTTTACCTGCAGACAACCATCACTCTCAGCTTTAATCAGATAAGCCTCTTTTTACAGTGAAAAGCAGCGACTGCAGTGACTCTGCTGCCCAAGGTGATAAGAATAAGCGATAGTTGAGTGTTCAGCCCTAAAGATATTTACACCATTCACTTCAATGCTTGGAAAACATTGGAGAAGCGGGGGGGGGGGGGGGGGCGCTAAAGAATGTAAAACTTTGAAAATGCGGAGAAAGGACTCAAAATGCCATCTTGTGGGCAAGACACAGATATTGTAATTACAAATTCATAGCAGCTGCAGAGTGTAAACAAGAATGGGGTCTTCATCAGTCATTTGTAGATGGAGAAGTGACACAGTGGGTCCTGCCCCTCACTCCTGACCTATTTGCTACTGATGGACTCAGGGAGAGTGGCAGTCATTGGGTTCAGTTTTTAACCTACTGATGATGCCACCAGGTTTCAGTAGATCATTCTAAGACAATAATTACACACAGGGTCCTGGTTAAATTTAAACTGATCATAAAATAAAGCAGAAATTATGAATCTGAGAAAAGGACAGACAGGGAGGAGAGAAATTTGATGGAAGTGGGAGAAGTATGAAAGGCATCATGGGGAGGAAGTATCCAGAACGCAATATTTGTATATATAAAAATTTCAAAGAACTAATCTAATACAAATATTAAAATATCAAATATAATAATGTACAAAAATAAATATGTAAAATGGAAATTTGTGATTTATTCTAGTTATTGAAAGCTAGTTTAACAATGGAAAAATAATAGGTTACGGCATATTATCAATATGCCATAAAACATGTGCTTTTGACATATGCAGATGAAGCATTAGGCAAAATACAATAAATTTTTTATGAATAAATCTTTTGCCCAGTTAGCAATAGGCATCAATACAGCCAATTCATTGCACTTCAAACCAAAAAAAACCTAAATTAAACACAATATATTTTGATGAAAAGCGATTACATTCTGTCTAAAATCAGAAATATTTCAGGTATGTTCACTATCTATACATTTATTAAAAAAGAAGAAAGAAGCTAAGCACTAACATTCATATATCTCTGCTTTCTGAATATGGATATAACATGGCCAGCTTCCTCAAATACTTCTCTCCAAACCTTCTCTGCCATGATGACCTGTGCCATCAAACTGTGAGTTAAGATAAATCTTTCCTTCCTGAACTGGTTTTTTCAGCTATTTTGCCATAGTAACTAGAGTGTGTGTAATATACACAGGATATCAATAATCCAGAGTATAGTGCTGGAGGGACGAGGCAGCTACAGGGGTAAACAGAGGAGATAAAGAAGAAATTAAAACATATCTCTGATTTTCCGATTAGGGTTTCTCTGTAGCCCCAGCTGACCTAGAACTTGCTATGCAGACCAAGCTGGCCTGAATCTCACAGAGATTCTGCCTCTGCCTCCCAAGTACTGGAGTTAAAGTGTGTTCCACTAAGACTGACTTACATGATTTTATTTTTTAAAATAAAGGTAGAAAGGCTGGTGATATAGTTCAGTGGTTAAGCACACTGACTTCTCTTAAACAGGATGTGGTTTTGAATTCCAGCACCCACATGGCGGCTAACAACTGTTTGAAACTCCAGTGCCAGGGGATCAGACGCCTTCTTCTTCTGTCACAGGTGAACTTCCACAGATGCATTCAATACACTCATTTACATAAAAAATAAAAAATAAAGATATGAAAGAAATTTAATGAAGTTACAGTAGCCTTTCAAAAAATGTTTCTGGAGCCACAAAGCAAACCAATCAAACACAAACCCATCAGCTTTGAGATTGAGGTGTTAGTATTATAAAAGTAAACAATTTACAGACAAAATTGCAACAGAAGAATAAACTCAGGATCAATGGCTAAGAAAAACATTCATAGTTGAGACTAAAAATATTACAAGATAAAAAAAAAGATATGTAATTTGGACTTCATTAACTTTTCCCATCTGTGAATACTGAGAGCTACAACAACAACTGTTTGACAAGATATGCACACTGGTACAATACAGGCATGAATATTATTGGAGTAAACAATCACTCTCTGATTGGCTTTAAGTTCTACTTCAAAGGATGGATCCCATATCTGACACTGACATCAGGCTTAGAAATCTGAGGCTAGAAAAGACATAGGACATATGGAGGGCCTAAGAGTAGTTTTCTAATAAATATTATTATATTTAAACTAACTCCTAAAGACTTCTTGTTATAGTCATAGATTATTGCATCTCTCAACTCTCAGCATAAAGCTTCCATATGCAGCAGATGGTGATTAACACAGTAACCCACCACAGGCTAACATGCTGAGAACAGAAGGCTACAGAATACTTATTTCTAAATAGGGCAACTATTTCAAGCCTCTCCCTCCCAAGGTTCAGTGATCACTGAGGAAGATGAGGAGGAAGGACTGTAAGAGCCAAAGGGGTTAGATATTCAAAAGGAAACAGTTTTCCAGAAAGCTTGTCAGTTACCCATATGAGTACATGGTGACACCAAGAACAAGTCTTATGCAAGCTCACACCAGACAAAATCCCAGCTGGGTCCCTTTAATCTTTGGTTATACTTTCCTTTTGGGTGTTTAACACCATACAGTTGGGCCAGATAAACCAACTTGTTTTTACTCTTAAGGTTGTTAGAAGATCTGTTCCTCGGGGGTCACGTGGGCTTGGGAGGAGCCCCTGGTTCCTTTCTTTTACCAGTTTCATCTATGTGAAAATAATAGGTCCTCCTCGACCGTGGCTGGCTTCACTTGGATGCATGGAGGAAATGTTTCCTCTGTGTTGACCTTCTTCTTTGTAGACTAGACACTGGTTCAAGTCTATCTGGTGGGGTCTCCATGACATCCTTGATGAAGAGGAAAGGTGACTCACCACAGTTACAGGACATTTTGAGAGATGCTCATAGTCCCCTGGAACTTAGTTGGCCTTGGAGGGCAAGAAGCAAAAACTGTCCTTTAAGTCCCTCTGACCAAATTAGTATAAGCCTAAAAGTATGGCTGTTAAACATCCAAGAAGGTTAGTTCCACCACTCTGGTACTTTTAATTACCATGTGCTATGATAGGTAAAGCTTGGGCAAAGACCAAAGGTTCTCAAACCTTGCCTAGACATATATTATGATCCTTGAGCTAGTTGTATGTATAATTTGTCAGTAGGTTGTTGGAATAATATAGTTAGCTATTGTGAAAAGAGCAGCAACAAACATGGATGAAATGGAGATCTTTTTTAAAGATTAAAAACTCATTCAATTTTATGTCTTACAGGGCTTATACTGAGTTCAATAATATATTAATTCAACTGTGAACCTAGAAACTTGCACGCACTTGTGAAAGAGATATACTGTTCCTCTGGAGTGTGTTACTGAGTACGGTACATCTGTAGTGAAATGCTTCTAAGCATGTCGTTATTAAAAATTTTTTTTAAAATGGTTAAAAAAATAATTCTTCAAAGCATAAAAATTTGCTCCTTAACAATTAGTAGATGTGAACAACATTACCATTAAAATCTACCTGATGACTTTATATCCATACTCAGATGCCAAGGAGGTCAGAAAGTAACTGACTGTGACTAGTAATAATGATATATATAGAGATTAGAAACACATGTGCATCTTAGTGCCAATTGTATTAAAAATGAATTTTTCTGTATGAAACTGTATTTTAATAATGAAATGGAGATATTTTTTAAAGTTTAAAACCTCAAGATATTTTTAATTACTCTGTGTCAAGTAGATAAACCTTTTTTAAAGTTATATTGAGTACAATATGATATAACTGTATTAATTCAACGAAATAAATAATTTTAAAAAAACAAATAAATTAAAAAATATTTAAAAAGGAAAAAAAATGAGTTTTTCTGTATGAACCAGTATATTTTAAAATGAAATGGAGATCCTTTATAAAGGTCAAAACCTCATCCAATTTTATGTCTTATAGGGTTTATAGTGAGTACAATATTGTATAACTGTATTAATTCAAGTGTGAGCCTAGAAATTTACAGCCAATCTTGAAAGACATGCAACTTTGCTCTGGAAATTGTTATTGAATATGTCAATGCTGTTGTAATGAAATGCTTCTTCTAATCATGAGGTTATTAAATAAGTACTTTAAAAAAACTTACCTGGGTAAGAAATACCAACATGACCTAAGGAGCTTTGGACAAATGATGGCTGCTTGGAGTGGGAGAAACAGTGTCTTATAGGGATAGGACTTTTGGTAGACCCATTGGTTGAATTCACACTGAAGGGCTTTTGGGGACACAAATCAGAATCCTTAGACTTTATTATGTATATAATATAATACATTAAACTTGGTGAGGGGCAGTATGGGGAGGTGTGAATAGGTGAAGGGATCTCAATATGATCAAATTATATTGTATAAAAATTGCAAACTTTCAATTAAAATATTTATTCAGTAAAGGACTTCATCAAAATGAAGAAAGAACAGTTCTTCCCTTTAAGAGGGTACTGTACATACTGCAACTGGGTAAGCATAATTTTGAATTACATATCTGACAAAGAGCTAATATTTGAAATTTATAAATATCTCTATTACCTGGGGTATGCTGGTACATGTCTGTAGTTCCAGCACTGAGGAGGCTTCAGTAGGAGGAACAGAAGGGTATGGCCAGAATCTGGTACATAGTTACACTGTGTCTCAAAAAAAAAACAAAAAACAAAAAACAAAAAACAAAAAACAAAAAAACAAATAGGCATCTGGAGATGGCTCATTGGTTAAGAGCACTAACTGCTCTTGCCGAGGACCTAAGCTCAGATTCCAGCATTCATATGGGGGATAACAACACTCTGTAACTCCAGTTTTGGGGGATCTGACATCCACTTCTGGCCTTGGCATGCTCAATGTGCAATTATATACAAGTAGACAAAACACCCATATACGTAAAATAAAATAAATAACTAAACAAACACGGAAACAAAAAAACATGAACTCTTAAATTCAATGGCAAGAAATCCATCCAATTAGAAAATGGACAAACAATATAAGAAATATTTTAACAAAGATTTTATGTGTGTGTGTGTGTGTGTGTGTGTGTATGTGTGTGTGAATTGCAATCAGTTTTATAATATCATTGTATAGACCTCCAGTATGGTCACAGGTAAAAAATGAACTAACTGCAGGATGAAATATTGGAAATGATGTGGAGAAGATGGAATATTCATATACTGATATTGGAAATATAAAACGTCAAGATACTATAAACTATCTTAAGTTTTATACCAAACTAAACATAAATATACAATAACACCCAATAATCACAATCTTAATGGTTTGTTCTAGAGAAATGAAGGTATATTCACAAAATCAATATATTATCATGGAAATTTCACTCATAATTGGCAAAAATTGAAAACAATGAGATGTTCTACAATGGAAAGATGGATAAGTGTTCATATATTATGTTACTATGTAATCAGAAAAAAAGTGGAAAGGAACATATACAACAATTTGGGCAGATATCAAGGGAATTAGGTGAGTGAATAATAGTCTCTAAAATCCACATGTTAAACTCTTTAGTAGTCTCCATCTGTTACAAAGAGAAGCTTCTTTTATGAGTGCTGGTAGGTACACTGTAAATATAAGGATCCATGTTTAGCATACATCAAAAGTAACATTTTTCTAGGGATGTGATGGAGGTAGAGTTTTCTCTAGGTTTTGTGTCCTCTCCAGCTACGTGTATGTGGCTATGTTTACAGTACCACACAAGAATTGTTCTCTCATTAAGCAGATTTCAAGTTCATTTAGACAGCTGTTGATTATCCCCAAGATAAAAGTGCCACTGCTACATGGATAGAGTTTGTTGTCATAGTCATTCATTGTATGGGATATTATGCTTTAAAGCTGGGTTTGGGTCATTGATAGATGTTCTCCCTTAGCAGCCTGTATATTATCTTCTGATGTTATGAGAGCTAGTCTTCAGGCAGGAGGCTTCCAAGTCAGTTCCATCTCCATTAATCCAAGTCCTGTGTCCAAAATATGTCCTGTCTTCGGCAATAGGTTTTTACCTTTAAGCTCTGGGAGGCAATCAAGGCTGGGGCAATACCTGTGATGGATCTTAACATATATGACAGAATACCTGATATTCAGTGAGCATTCTATGGGGGTGCAGATGGGGCAGGGGTCTAAATATGATTAAGGTGTATTGTATGAAATACAAAGAAATTTAAGAAAAATATTTAAAAATCACTTCATGTGGTTATATTTACATGTGTTTTCAAATGATGTAATTATAGAGATGGATAACAGATTACTGTTTTATATTCATTAGGGATCACGGAAGGAAGAAGTTGGGTGAGACAAGAAGGAACAGGACAAATACCTCTCTTTTTATAGAACAACCTTATATTTTATCATGATGGTAGTTGCGTAAACCAACATGTAATGATTCCATAGGAGAATATATGCACAGGAATGAATGCAAGTGAACCTGGTGAATATTGAATAAATTCTTGTAAACATAGAAACTTTTTTTCCTTATTTTAATATTGTGCTATAGTGATAGAGGCAACGATTGGTTAAATTTTGCCAAGAGTATATCTGTTGTCTTTCTGGTAATGCACTGTAAATCTATAACTATTTATAAATAATGGTGGCTCACACCTTTAATCCCAGCACTTGGGAGGCAGAGGCTGGCAGATCTTTGTGAGTTCTAGGCCTGCCTGGTCTACATAGTGAATTCCAAAACAGCTGGGGCTACAGAGATACCATGTCTCAAAAAGACAAAAAAATGAAGGAATGTAGAGAAGATACAGGAAATTATGTTTCATGTTTTAATAATTTTAGTTTAGAATCACTTATTATAAAATGCACACAAATTGCGCACAAATAGAAAAATGTGTCTTTCACTTTTCTTCATATAACATACGTTCTTCATAAAGATTATTTACAAAAATAATTTCTTGTTCACTCAACATAATAGTCCATATTACTTAGAATAAAAAAGTTTTTTAGAAATTATATTTATCATTTAAATAAAACTAATAACCCTTTACAAATATCTGGATAGTTTAAAGTGTGACTATTTTTAATATTGAATTCAACACATAAGACTAGGAAATAAAGACATGCATTTAATGTAAAAAAATTATTTATATTATTATAGATCCAATATACTGCACAAATCTCCTAATGAAATTTGTTGTCGTTCACATGAAAACAAATTTGAGACTCATTTTATCCTGAATGAAATCTACGTTTAGTCTTATATTCAAATTAATTAAAAGTATCAGATACTCATTTGCACTATTCCATGGATTGATTTAAAAGCTATTTCAGTGGGTTAACGTCTTAGGATATATAATACATTTAATTATCCACTGTTTCTACATGTAACCAAGTCTATCATCAGTGTTGTTTAGGCATTTTACACATAAAAATTTTAACGTTCATGTGATGTCAAATATAAAATATTCAAGTTTTAAATACTGCTGGAAATTTGGGATTAACCAGTACATGCCAAAGAAGATTTAGCTTTGTGCCTTTTCTTCTACATCAGTAAACTACAGTTAATACTCCCAAAAGCTGTACTGCTCAACATCCCAAAACTTACTGTTAAGGACCATGTAACAGAAATAAAAAGCAATTGATTCCGTTAATTTTTTTGGCAAAGTCTGCCAAAAAGATTAAATGAAAGGCTGGATTTGACTAACCAGCCAATTTAGTCAGAACATTTCATTAAAATCAAAAGTGGCAAGATTGGTGAGTCATTTTGGATGCAATCTAAATGGACTACACTGCCAGGAGAGCCCAGTTCACATAAGTTTTACACGTCTGCATATTAAAATCCAATGGAAAATTCAAATAATCATTTGATACATTTATTATGATCACTAAAACACAGTTTCGCAAAATGCAGAAATCAGTGAAATACACAAAGTATAGAAGCATTTCCTCATTATCTGAAATTTTTAAATAATAGCGAACTTGACATTTTATAATTTCCATTGCTATAAATCATTTTAAACTCATGATGATAGTATACAAAACAGATGTGAAAACACATGCTTGCCACAGTAGTATAAACCGATTACTTGTCATATTGAATAAATATTGACACACTATTTCTTGTTCCCTTTCAATAACTGAAAACTATTTGAGTAAAATACATTTTTCTGTTACTATCAAATACAATAGATAGAAGTTGGCATTAAAACTCAAATATAAAATAAAACTTTCCACTATAACTGAGATATGGTTTAATATACTCCTACTGTCTATTGATGTACTCATCAATATAAAACTAAATTATTTTACTTAAATGGGTTAGCTGTGTAATTTCACAGTAAGTGTCAGAAATGCCAGTACATCTTACTGTACATATATGCCAGGGTTCTGGCAGAGCTCTCATAAACTTTATCAGTGTACACTTGAGAACTGGCGTACGCAGACCAGTCCTTACTGGCATGTGAGATTATGGAGTTTGAAGTTCCAGGGGAATTATGTTTATCATGTACAGATTGAAGTTTTATTGAAAGAAAACCCTGCTTTACATCTAAGGTGTTCTTCCAATAGTCCTAACTTTATGGGAAAAAAGGACTCAGAAATAAATTGTTAGATTATGAATGAAGTTTCACCTGCAACTAGAATTCCATTACCTGTCTAAGAGTTAAAGTCGTGGAATATACTGTATCTGACTTCTTTCATTCTGAAAACTGTTCTGCAATCAATCATCTGTATGTTGGTATCCAAGATATAGTCCTTCATTGTCTAAGAAAACACTAAACACGTGGCAATGAAACAAACCATGGATCAATAAAATTGAAATCATACAGTATTCCAAATTACAGCTAAAATACTCATCTAGGTTATTATGATGCAAGTTCAGAAGAAAAAGAAAATTATCCATTAACTCTTCATCTCACTGAATCCTGTGTTCTGTATATTATGAGAGTTTTTTTAATAGAGATAGAAAGTACATCACGTTTTTTCTTCCCATATTTCATTATAGGAGAGCATCACTGATATTATTACTCTCTACCTTCTATAGAGATATTTTAAGACATATAACTCAGCAGATCATAAGCCTGTTTGAGGTCACATCTATCTGTTCTGTGAATATATACTAAGTGGATTAACCTGGTAAGATTTAATTTGAAATGACCACATTATCACATATTTTTACAATTCTTTTGGGGGAGTTGCGAGAGCAGTTCTTTGCTTTGACAATTCTCCTTTTGTAAATATAAATTCCAAATCATGAGTCATATAAAGATATTTAACAAATTACATATATAATACATAAAACCCCTTGAGTAGGCACAATAGAAGAGAGTGGAGTGATGTTTTCAGTCAGATGTATATACAAAATTCAGGTCGATATGTAATTTACCATACAAAACAGAAAACAGTAAGTAATCATCATATTTTCGTGATCGAAGTAATTTATCCAAGCAAAGCCTGTATGAATCTACTCTAATTTAGAGAAATGTGGATAAGATATATAATACTTGGATACTTAATTCATGCTTGATCTTCATACATATATTAAAATAAGCAATTTTCATTTTACCTTTATTATCCCCTTGAAATTTTTTGATTGTTGGTCCATTGTCTTGATCAAGAATAAGTTCTTCTCTATTCGTGGGCATCAAAACTATGAATGAGAAAGGTAACTGAGTATATTTCCATGGAAGATACCCAAATGAAAGGCAGAAAATCACCACATAAAGAGCTATAGCACTCCAATACAAAATAATAAGGATTTTATAGATTTCTATAACAGAAGAATGATTTGTTATGATAGCCATGTGCCTTAAAACTGGTATGAGAAAACAGAGAGCAGGGAAGAGAAGAGAGTATGGGGAGAAATAACTAAGTTAATACAGACTGTATAGAAAATTTCATCTGGAAACCTATCATTCTCATATACCTAGACAAATGTAATTTCTTACAATGTGCAAAATATGGATCCTTAAATTTCAGACAAGTATCCCAGTCACCACCCATCAAAGTAGCTTGTTTTTCAACAGACAGAGATTTTTGCAGAGTTACAACACTGGTCACACACAGAGATTCTCTGTGAATTGCCCAAGCCTAAGTGGTGTGAGTATAACAGCTTCCTAAATTATATACATAATCAGTCTAAAAAGAAATTACCAAGAGTTTCCATATAATAAGGGGAATTACCCTTACTCAACCACATAAGCTGGCAAATAAAAAGCCCAATGGACTCCCTGTTTTTAAGCTGTAAACATTTGTTAATGATAGCAAAGTTGGCATTTTATAATTTCCATAGCAACAAAATGATAGAGCCCATTGTCCTAAAGCAATACAGGACATTGTCCCTGCACTTTGTTACTCACCAGAACTTGGCAGTAAGATCCTATTGCTGAAGACACTACCTACATGGGCTATAGAACAAACAAGGAGAAATCAAGTATGTACTGACTTAAAAGCCTCATCTATATTGCCTAGCTTTCATAGTGTTGGAATGTGCTATTCATGCTAGCAGAAAAGTGATCATCAACCATGTTCATCTGTGACTCATGAGCGCTACAACTGACCTGGAAAGATATGCCCTCTAGTGCAAACGTGTCAAAAATGTTATGGGAGTAACCAAATAATTTCTGATTGGATTTAACATGCACTTCACAAGATGGAGTCCATACCTGACACTTGATATCAGGCCTAGGACCCTATGTCTGAACAGGCCATAGGGTAGCATCTACTATGCTATTATTCTGCTAAATTCAAATAGTATTAAACTGATTTCTAATGACTTATTGTTATAGGCATAGACTGATGCATCTCTTAAGTCTCACCAGAGAAGCTTCCTTATGCAGTAGATGATGATTAACACAGGGACCAACGACTGGCCAAAGTGCAGAGGTAAAGAAGATACACACCAATATCAAACTTCTGCCTCCCAAAACCCAGATATCATTTTGAAAGAGGGGTATGAAAGATTTTAAGAGCCAGAGTTGGTGAATGACCCCAAGTAAACAGTTTTCCAGATAACTGGGCAGTTCCACATAGGAACTGGTGTCAGCATGCACAAGTTGCATGTACGCTGAAGGCAGACGAAAATCACAGCATAGTTTTGGAGAAAAGGGTAAGAAAACCCAACAATACCTGAGGAAGTACTGGCAGGTAATAGCTACAGAAATGGGAAGAGTCAATATTCTTTAAGGGTGTCATTGTGGGTAGGTTAAAAAGGCTCCACTGAATGGATGAACAACAAAGGAAATTTGAAGACAGAAATCTAAATCAATAGGCCATATGGGCAACACTAAGGGGAGATGTGGGCAGGTAAAATTTGTAAAAATCAAATTTTTAAGAAAAATTTAACTAAAAATCTATAAGATGATTGATCAACTCATCATGTGAAATTTAATATATAATGTATATAGTACTTAAATTTTTGTGCTCATAAACTCTTTAAAGTTATTGACATATTTCTTTTAAAATGCATATGCAAATTAGTAATTACATTTATAAATATATCGTTTTCTAATTTACTTCAGAAAAATATTCATTAATAAATCATTAAGTTAAATAATTATTCATTTAACTAATTGTAGAAAGTTTGCAGATATAAGATATACAAAATTGGCCCATTAGAATACAATTTTGGCACTTACTGTGATTCTTCATGAAACTATATTGAAAAAAGGAAAATATGCAAATTTTCAGTTCATCATTTAATTCCCTGTATTTATGTTTTATTGAATCAAAAGAGCTCTCTATATAAGATAGTCATTTTATAATTAAAAATTATTAATCACTCCCTTCCATCCCCTTGCCTCGCCGTTCTATACTCCTAGTTTGAGCCCTGCGCCATTCCTAGTCTTGGGGCCCCAGACACATGGGGAACCAATACTGCTTCCTGACTCTTCTCACCCAGAGCAACCCAGTCCCTTTCTTGGGCTCCAGGAGCACCACTTCTGGTCCTGGCCCCGCCCTCACCTCGCTCTGCTTCCCTGGGCCTGCACCACC
>NW_008331140.1:5339577-5340761 GCF_000622305.1 Nannospalax galili
ACCATTCCTAGTCTTGGGGCCCCAGACACCTGGGGAACCAATACTGCTTCCTGACCCTTCTCACCCAGAGCAACCCAGTCCCTTTCTTGGGCTTCAGGAGCACCACTTCTGGTCCTGGCCCCGCCCTCGCCTCTCGCTGCTTCCCTGGGCCTGCACCACCGGCTAACTCTCCTAGCCTGCACTACTATCCTCATGCCTCTTGGGGTAAGGCGATAGCGCAGCTCTCTGCGCCGGCACTCCCTAAGATACGTTCACCCTTCCATCCCCCTGCCTCGCCTTTCTATACTCCTAGTTTGGGCCCTGCGCCATTCCTAGTCTTGGGGCCTCAGACACCTCGGGAACCAATACTGCTTCCTGACCCTTCTCACCCAGAGCAACTCAGTCCCTTTCTTGGGCTCCAGGAGCACCGCTTCTGGTCCTGGCCCTGCCCTCATCTCCCTCTACTTCCCTGGTCCTCCAACACCCGCCAGCCTCTTTCTGGGGCTGACAGCCTCTTTCTGGGGCTCCGAGGCTTACCTTTACTCTCCCTGATCCTTTGCATCCAGTACACCCCAGCTACTCAAACCACTCCCTGGGAAATCTTGGGGCTTCTTCCCTCCCCATCTGCCTTTGCATCCCTGCGTGGCGCAGCCACGGCAAAGGTCTCAGGTCAGTGCCACCCAAGTTCCTGAGGCCAAAAGCATTCTTAGAAGATTCCAGACCTAAGCAGAAAGTCTGAAAACTTCTGATCCACATTGGAGTTGGGCCACCGCGGAACTCCTGAAGACAAAATCAATCCGGCCTCGACAATATAAAATCAAAAGAGAGAACCAGAAGCTAAGACGAACCAGCTCTTCATACCCAAAAAGTAAACCACAAAGACACATAAAGCTCAAAAATAAAAGAAGCAGAACTAAACTTGAAGGCCCGAGTATCACACAAGAGTCAGAAACTACAAAAGAAATTCACATGTCAAAATCACAGAGAAAAAATAATAACATGAAAAACCAAAATAAAATATCCCCACCAAATACCAGTAATCCTCTAGAGGAGCACAATGAGAATCCCCTAGAGACAATGCAGGACATGGAACTCAAAAAAACAATGATGAATATGATAAAAGAATTCACTGAATTTAAAGAACACACAAACAAGGTAATCATAGAGATGAAGGAAGATAGGGATAAACTTCTGAATGAATTCAG
>NW_008331140.1:5345986-5353672 GCF_000622305.1 Nannospalax galili
AATGTGTATATAATGCCAAATTACTGTCAGTGGAATTAGATATCTGCTATTTACCAGTAATTTTTCTAGAACTATACACTGTTCTGGAAATATTTGATTTAGATAAGTGACCTGTCCTCTTATGTTATAACTTTTACCAAATGTATTTTACTTCTAGCCAGAACTCATTGAATAATTCTTTTTCTCACATATATAAAGATAATATAGATACAGGTGCATTAGATATCTTTCATTTGTTCTCTCAATATTACTAAAATATTTTAATATGCTAATATAAATATTATCCCAACAGAATTACATGTGCTCTAGTTTCTTGATTCTTTAAAATTTATTTAGTTATAATAAATTTTGGTGTGTGTTGCCTGCCTTTAGTCCCAGCAGAGGCAGGCAGATCCCCGTGAGCTGAAGCTAGCCTGGTCTACATAGCAAGTTTCAGATCAGCCAGGGCTACAGAGTGTACTTCTTTAAAGTAATCATCCAGTTTTAGCTTTTTTTCTTGCTCAGATCCCTTTTAATCAGTTGTAAAGGTTATTAAAACCAGGTACTCTAAATTCATAACCTAAGGGAAAGATAAAGGATCTCTGTCACCTCTTTCAGGAAGTAAACTTAGTTTCTAAGTACCATGAACTCATCATTGCTTAAACCTAACTGTGCTTTAGAATCTGCTAAAGACATACTGAAAAGCAAAACAAAACATTGCTGTTCCAGCTATGTTCTAGAACAAGTGAATCAAATTCTAAGTGTGTTATTAAAAACTCCACAGGTGATTATGATACAGAAACTGGTTAGGAATCACTGGACTTATGTGAAACTAGAAACACAAATAATGTATTACATTGACAGGCTAAATTAGACTTGGAAGAATTTCTACAAAAGAGAAATTATCTTTATTCTTCCATAATACACAAATCCAGGATAGAACATGCATCATAATCCCCTAAATTTCTACCCTTCTCTTAAAATCAATTTGTTTTGGAGAGGATAAAACAAGTACTAATATGAACTGTAGAAATCTAAAGTACATTAAACATCTCCAGAGACATTCTGATACAAAATCAGAAAAAAAATTATTAAAGGAAATGTAAACATAGGATATTGGATGGTGTGGCTACAGAAGAGTAATGAAAAATTTACCAAGCAAGATTGACCTGTAATTATATACTAAGTGAGAATATATTATAGCTGAGTTCTGCTAGTAATATTTGTATACAAGAGTAAAATTATAAAGCAAGAATGATAAAATATCAAAGTTAAAAAATAGAAAAAAATGTGTCTATCTTTTCATATTTCTTTAGCACATTGATTTTTTGAAGTGTTTATTCATGGATTGTCAGGTTATATGATCTCACAGTAATCTTCTGTAACAGATATGGAAATATTTATTCCCATATAAGAGTCAAAGGACATCACAATGGTTAAATGTCATACCCAAGATTTTTTAGATAGCTACTATAAGAGACCTATGGATAGATTCAAATGTCTGATAGAAATTCTATCACAGCCGATATCTAAAATGTAACACTTCTGAGACAAAGAGGTAGAAAAAAGTTTCATAAACATCTTTTTATGAAAATTGTTGCCATCATGGCATAGTGCATGTTGATTTAATTTTTAATCATTTTTATGTGTATGAGTGTATTGCTTGCATGTATCTAAGTGCACCTGTGTTGTGAATGCACGAGAAGGTCATAAGTGGGAGTCAGATTTCCCTGTAATTATAGTTGTGGATGGTTGTTAGTCACCACATGGGTACTGGGAATTGAACCCGAATTCTCTGCAAGAGCAGTTGGTGCTCTTAACCACTGAGCCATCTCTCCAGGTCCTGGTTTACTTTTTAATCACTCTTAAGTGATTATCTCCCTGAAGGATATTTTATCTACATTATTTTAGAGATGATGTAATTATTATATAACAGTAGATGTTACATGCCAACATATTGATCTAATTAATATACACTTGACCAAAAAATCTGATGTATTGTTACCATGAGATCAAGACATATACTTATGGAAGTCCTTAAAGATAAAAAAAAATGGTACTTTCAATTTGTTGGTTGTATTATGTCAAAAATTTCAAAAAATTCAAAAGCTATTTATATTGAGTAACTGTCAGTTTCTCCATCTTCTTTCTATCACCACAATTTTGTAACATGGAACTGCCTCAATTATTATAATCTAATCAGTTTATTCAGGCAAGATACTCACCCATTCTTTCTGAATGATGATCCATCTGAGAAGGAGAACTGGACACACTGCTGCTGGGGTGGGAGGAGGTCTGGCTTCCAGGTCGATGACTTTCTTCAAGAGATGGAGCAGGAGAAGGACTCTCTGGGATCCTCTCCTGACACAAAATAAAACAAGAAATAATTCAAGTGTGTGCCAAAGTTTTCTTGATAGTTTTGCCAATATGATTTGAAACAGTCACCTCTGACTTATCTTGAGAGTATGTACAGCAAAGCTCCTGGTCTTCAGTACATGTGATTAGATAAAAATATATATACTTCTGTTATTGTAAAATTAAAAAGACATTGCAAGAGTCAAATAAAAGACTACAAGTGGGTGAATGGAAGTTAGCCTTGTGTTCCTAAAAAAACAATAATAAATAATGGTCTGGGGAGATGCTGCAGTACGTAAAGCGCCCTATGCAAACATGAGGACTTGAGTTCACATTCATAGCTTACACACACACACACACACACACACACACACACACACGCACACACAGAAACACAAACGCAAATGCACACACACACACACATACAAACACACACACCAGCATGTGTTTGCATGTGTCTATAACCCCAGTTCTGGGAGGGATAGAGATAGGACAGTTTCTGGAGTTCAGTAGCTAGCCAGTCTAGTCCAAAATGGTGATCTCCAAGTACAAGAGATCCATTCTCAAAAAATAAGGTGGATAACAATTGAGACACACACCATCAACCTCTGTACTCAAAAAGAGCACACACACATGCACACACACGACAGAGAGGAGAGAGAGAGAGAGAGAGAGAGAGAGAGAGAGAGAGAGAGAGAGAGAAGGAGAGAGGAGGAGTTTCATAAATGTAGCTTTGTAGTGAAAACTATTATTGAAAATGTGACTGATACAAAGTTCATGTCAAAGTCTGAAGAGTAAAACTGCTACGTAATTAAGGATAATTCAAAAATACAAATACTTAAGAAGTATGGAATAAGTGTTATACATGGTAACACAGGGCTTATGTATCATAGTTCTGTACAGAACTAAATTAGAAAACTATATATTTTGACATATGAAGATTTAGAAATGTATGCTGATTTCAAGCAACATAACATTTTGAAAATCAAAGGATTCAATAATGAAGTTTGAAAATGAAATTAGGTCTACCAATGCCAATTGCTTAGGATTTTTACATTTAAATAAGGAATCTGAATAAAACTTAAATACTTAATATGCACTCATAGTATCTGTTATAAGCTTCAAGATTTTTCTCAAATATTTTATTTTTTATTTTATGTGTATGAGTGTGTTGCCCGCATGTATGTAAGTACACCTGTGTTGTGCAATGCCCATGGAGGTCAGAAGATGCTGTTGGCTCCCCTGGAACTGGAGTTACAGATGGTTGTCAACCACAATGTGAGTGCTAGGAACTGAGCCTGGGTTCTCTGTAAGAACAGCCAGTGCTCTTAACCACTGAGCCATCTCTCCATTCCTGAGTTTGAAATTTTTTCATTATAAAAGTTGCAATGATCTGGGCTCAATGGTGCATGCCTTTAATGCCAGCACTCAAGAGGCAGAGGCAGGAAGACCTCTATGAGAATGAGGCCAGTCTAGCCTACATAGCTATTTCTAGGCCTGCTGAGGTTACAGGGCGATTCTGTCTTAAACAGATCAAAAATTGCAGTGAAACACCAAATGTGATCAATATGTTTAGGAATCACGCACTGATGAGTAAATATGAACATTAAATTAATTGATCAATACAAACACTAAATGGCAATATTTAAGCACATAATGAATAAGAATGATTGAGTAATAGACATGCAGAGACAGGTTAACATGAAATATTTATTTTTATCAAAATAAATTTCTTAAACTAAATATTCTGTCTAAGCATCAATAATTATGTTATCAATAGTCCAATCATCATAACAACATGAATTAGTTTATCAAGAATGTGCATGTATATTTTCTCATTGATATTGTATGAGAAACTCAAAATTTATAAATATGCTGAAGAAAAATTTAAATAAAAATAATAAAATAAGAATTGAAAGTTATTATTTTACTATTATTGGTTAACATTTTGCAAAATCTGCTTGGATGACTTTTCCCTTCCAAACATATTCACGACATTTCTTAATTGCCAGTAAACTGTAAACATGCTACATTATATAGCCAAAAAGGTACAATTGAGGACATTAGGAGAGGCAGATAATATTAGTTTTACTAAGCCCAATCTGATCAAGATTTCTTAAAAGCATAAAGATTAACTGTACTCTAAATATGCATCCTTATATTTCTTTTTTTAATAAAAAGGGACGATAACAGTTTCACAACTTGTCAAACTCAGAATAACTGTGTGTGAGACTCCCAAAATGACACACGCTATTGCCACAGCCATTGATTGCTTCACAGAACTTGAAGGTAAGACCCTACTGCTGAAGACAGAACATACTTTGCACACAGGATTTGGAGAAATGGAGCTGGAACTGAACTGGAAACCACCTTGCCTGAAAGCTAGCTCTCATAGCTTTGGCGAGCACTATAAAGGTACCAAGGGAAATCCTCAATTGATGGCCCAACACCAGCTTCAAGATCAAATAACTACATCAATGGTCAGCACAGCATACAACATTGGTGCACTTTTTATCTTGGGGGCAATCAACAACTACATAATTGGACTAAAAACCAGCTCAGTGAAAGGAAACTCAAGTGTGGTACTGTAAATATAACTAAGTATATGTGGCTGGAGAGGTCATAGATCTTAGAGAAAACCCCAAGACTGTCACATCCTTAGGCTAATGGAATTTCTTACGATGTGCAAAATATGTATCCTGGAATTTACATGCAAATATCTCAGTCACCACTCATCAAAGAAATTTCTTTTGTACCAGACAGAGACTATCACCAAGTCTCTGGTCAAACACAGACATTTTCTATGAATTGTCCAGGCCTAAATGACACATCCACAATGAAATCGCTGTATCTAAGGCTCATGGAACATAGAACAGGGGTAAATAGGATATGAATGAATCTCTCAATTCTCATTAATGAAGCTCCCACAGGCAAAAGACTACCAGGAACATGAAAGGTCACAAATGGCCAAAGCATGGAGATTAATATTCTAAATAATGTAGGTTCATGGATAAGATTCCTATGTTAAACTTCACCCACCCAGGGCTCAGGGACTATTGCAGAAGAGAGGTTGGAAAGATTGTATGAGCCACGGAAGAGATGCACAACCATATGGAAATAGAGTCCTCTAAAATCTTGCGACCCTGCTCATATGAATCTACAGCAATGGTGTCAGCATAAACAAGCCCCTTACAAACACAAGCAGACAAAAAAACCAGCATAGAACTGGGGAAAAGGACAACAGACCCCAATCTTAGCTGAAGAAATTACTGATAGATGAGGAAGAGCTGATCTTCCTAAAGTGAGGAACTCTAGATAAGCTGACATGACCTCAATAGATGAACTTTCACTGAGGAACATCTGGGGACAGTAGCTTGACGCAATAGACCTTAATACAAATGACAGAATCTGGTGGGGACCTATGGGAGGCTTCCAGTGGGGACAGGGTATAAAGATAATAAAGACTGAGATGTTCTGTATGAAATCCACAAAAATTCAATAAAAACAATTTACAAAAAAAGGTAACATGACATTTATGTTTGGGGTCTGGGCTTCCACAGAATAATTACCTTCAGCTCTGTCCACTTAACTGTAAATTTCAGAATTTCATTTTTATTGCAGCTGAATGGAATTCTACTCTGTATGTTTACCATATTTCTCTCATGTATTCATCAGTTGAAAGACACCTATGTTTTACCATTTCCTAGGTGTCTTGAATCAAACGGCAATGAACATGCCTGAGAGGTGTCTCTGAGGTAGGTTGTTGAGTCCTTCCAAGTATGGTATGGTACATCTATTTTTAATTTATTGAGAACTGATTTTCTTAGTGGCTGCACTATTTTACAATCTCACCAAAAATCCATGAGCATTCCCCTTTCCCACAACATCTCCAGCATTTGTTTTCAGTTGTTTTCTTCATCTTAGCCATTCTGTCTGGGGTAAGATGAAATATAACAGTAGTTTTAAATTGAATTTCCCTAAATTCTAAAGATGATGAATCGTTTCAAAGATATTTCTTATTCATTTTTATTTCTTCCATGGCCCATTTTTTCCTAATTTGGTTATTTCTTTTCTTGATTGATTTTCTGAGTAATTTGTACATTATAGGTATGTATCCTGTATTAAATATGTAGCTGTCAAAGATTATCTCCCATTCTGTGGGCTTCCTCTTTACTAAATTGATTCTTTCCTTTGCAGTGCAAAAGTTTTTTTTTTCCTTTTATGAATTCCCATTTATCAAATGGAGTCTTAGTCAGAAAAGTTCTTTTCTTCACTTATATCTTGCAGGGTACTCTCAACGTTTCCTTCTAGCCTTTTCAGTGTTTCAGGTTTTACATTGAGGTCTTTGGTCTATTTGGAATTGATCTTTTATGCAGAGTGAAATATATGCATCTGATTCAATTCTTCTATGTTTGGATATTCAATTTTCCTAGTACCATTTGTTGAAGTTGCTTCCCTTGCTGTGTGTGTTTTTGGCATCTTTGTCAAATATCAGATGGCTGTAATTATATACACTAACATCTGAGTTTTCTATTTTTTAATTGATGTACCAATCTGGTATGGTGCTTTCTCTAGCATTGCTATTTTTGCTTAGATTTATTTGCCTTCCCAAGATCTTTTGTAGTTCAATTGAACAATATAAAATCTATTATATTTCTTTGAAGAATTTCATAAGATTTTGATTGAGATTTCACTGAATATGTAAATTGATTTTTTTGTAGGATAGTCATTTTCACAGTATTAACTCTTTCAACAAGCATGGAACAACTTTCCATTTTTAGTGTCTTCCTCAATTTCATTTGAGATTTTAGTTTTCATTTTAAGGTTTATTTGTAGATATTTTTGAAGCCATTGTGAATGGAAATATTTTCATGATCTCTTACTCAGCACACTTACAATTGTTATATAAAAAGAATAATAAATTTTGTAAGTTGATTATGTATCCTGACACATTGCTGAAAGTTTTGAACATTTCTAAGTTTTTTAAACTCATATATAATATTATATCATCTGAAAATAGAGATAACTTGATTTCTTATGCTACCAGTGTCTATTTAATTTCCTTCTCTTCTCTTATTTCTCTAGATATGGCTGCAAGCAGTATATTGAAAAGAGTATAGCTCACGGGAAGCACTACTTCATTCCTAACTTTAATGGTATTGTTTAAAGTTTTTTTTTCTCCATTTCAGATGATAATGACTGTGGATTTGTGACACGTAGGAAGTATTTTCTAAAGTGTGCTCTCAAAGTCCTGTTCTCTTGAGGACTTTGATCATGAAAACATATTGAATTTAGTCAAAGGTCTTTTCTACATCTATTCAGATAATTATGTGATTTTTGTGTTCAAACATA
>NW_008331140.1:5353906-5368012 GCF_000622305.1 Nannospalax galili
TATATATATATATAATCAATAGGCATAGAATATCCAAATATCCAAGGACAAACTCAGTAGCAGAGGAAGAGGAAACAGCCATTCCAGTTGTTGGTCACAAGGCTCCAACAGATTCCTATAATAGGCTATTCTCATTTCCCATAGTAGCGTTCCAAAACCTGTGTTAGACCTTATTGCTGAAAACACCACATGTTCAGAAACAAGGCTTAGAGAAATCAAGCTGAAGCTCACATGAAAATCTCCCCCGAGTACTAGATCTCAATGTTTTGGAAGGTGCTATTCAAGCTTCCAAGATAGAGAAGGAATCTATCATCCTAACCAGATAGAAAGCCTACTAACCACAACAATGTGAAGACTGGAAAGTTATCACCAAAGGTTCAACAATGACACTATTTTCTTGGGATAACCAACATTTGTCTCATTGGACTCAATAGAATGGAATTCATGTGTGGTGCTTTAAATCTAGCCAACTACCCTTGAATGGTGAGTTTAGAGATGCTAGTTAAGAATATAATACTGATAATTTCCTAAATGAATAAAATTTTGAACTGTATTCTAAATACGTAGCCTCATATCCACAGATAAGTATAATTCTCAACCTTCATCAAAAATTATTTTTCAGTGAATAGGACTCAGCATTCAGGGCAGAGTGCATAGAGTTCGTTGGGAGAATAGCGGGAGGTATGGTTGGGGGAGGGGATCTGGATTTGAGTGTGAAATGTATGAAATTAAAAAAATCTCAATAAAATACTTATTTTTACAGAAGATGAAGGCTACTACAAAGACCCACAACTGGTCAAAATTCAGAGTATAAGTGACAGCGTGTAGCCCAGCTGCAGTTGATACACATACAACACAATCCCCACACCTACATTTCAGGAAACATCACAGAAAAGGAGGTAGAAAGATTGTAGGATCCATAAGACCAGGACACCTGTTGCTGGGCAGTGTATTCTAGACATGACAGGGAAGCAGTACACATGACATCCCAACAATATGTTTGCCTAAACATGAACTGCATTATGGCAACAGAAGGTAGCACGCCAGTGCAGATAAGAAAATTTTCACAAGGCCCCACAACTAGATGACAAGCTATAGGTCACCAGTGACTACTGAGAGAGGGCAAATCTGACTTCTCCAGGGATGAAACCTGGTAGGTTATCAAATCCCAAGTGGTCAACTGTAAACTTCTGTATATGAAAGTAAAATTAAATGGGATCAGTATGTTTATATACACATACATATATCTGCATATATGTGTAAGAATAATATTCATAAAAGAAAAAGTCGGGGCTGGAGAGATGGCTCAGCAGTTAAGAGCACTGACTGTTCTTGCAGAGGACTCGGGTTCAATTCCCAGCACCCACATGGTGGCTATGAACTGTCCTTAACTCCTATTCTGGGGGAATCTGAAGCCCGCTTCTGACCTCTGCGGCATTGCAGGACATGGATGCATTCACATACATGCAGGTAATACACTCATATGCATAAAATAAAAATAATAAGTAAAATATTTTTGAAAAAGAAACAGTCATTAATTTGAGAGGCAGTAGGGGGGACACACAGGGAAGGTTTGAGGAGGGTGAGGGTGGATAAAAAGTATAGAAATATAATACTCATATACAAAGTTCTCAGAAAAAAAATTAAAAATTAAAAAAAATAAATTTTAAAATGTAAAAATGAATTTTAAAAGATCCAAAAGAACGTCAAAGTAATGTAGTGTTGTTGGCAATACAGGTGAAAGAACAGGTCAGAAAAATGAAGTCTAGAAGATGGAAAAATCTAAGAAACAATTCCTTCTCAAACATAAAGAAATATAGTGTTGCAGGCATCTTGCTTTTAGTCACATGAAATCTCTGTCTTATTTTTGACCTGAAGAATTATGACCCCATGAATTTTCATTGCTTGAAATTACAGAATTCATGGTACTTTGTTATAACAACATAGAACACCAAAACAGTCATTGCTTTACTATGTTTTTAATGATGTTTTGTGTAATTACTTAATATTTAATTAACATGAAATAATTTTACTGAAGTGAATTGGAGACTTTGAGTATATCAGATATAGTATTATGTACTAATAAAATAGCAGTTATGGTAAATAGTGAATTTTTAAAAATTTACAGCACTTCCCATGCCTTAAAGGAATTATTTAAAGTAGTGGATACATTTCATTTGTGTGTAATAAGCAGGAAAATCTATAGGTGTAACAGTGTACATAAGGAATAACACAAAGTAATATACAAGCAAAACAAGTTAATTACTTAAATTAATAAAAATTCTATTTGTAGTTTGGAGAGATGTCATGATGATGGACAGGAAGATTTACAGAGCCTTCAAAATATGTGTCCGGACATTATTTGGATAAAATGGAAGTTCATAAATTGGAAAAATCTAACCTGACTGGCCAGGTCTGACAACATATATTCCCTAGAGAGTATGTGTGCAGGAACATGCATGGAGGAGTACACAGACAAAATGTATTTGCATACACATTAATAAACAAATAATTTAATACATGAAGGCAAATTGTGTAACTGTATTTTTGTGTAATCTCATTGACTATGCTAGAACATATACAATATGCAAAAACAGCAATAGCATTTAAATTCTAACACTGAAAATTTGCTAAGAGAGCAGAGAGATGGCTCAACAGTACAGGGTACTGGATGTTCTTACAGAGGACCCACATTCAGTTACCAGCACCCATATGGTGGCTAATAAAAACCCATATATCCATTGCCAGGGGATCTGACTTCTTTTGGACTCCACAGGCATTGCACACCATGGGTGCACTTACAGGCATGTAGGCAAAACTCTCATACACATAAAATAAAAATAAATAAAAAATAAAATTACCTGAAAAAATATAATTTAATGAATGACTTTTTTCACTAATGGACTTCTAAGCAAATAGGTAAGATCTGAGTATAGCAGCTGCCATGAAAACCTGTAGTTGAAAAGAGAAATTCAGCATATAGTTGCCAAAAGAATCACAAAAATAGCATTATGTGCTGTTATAATAAAAAGCAGAAATTTTGACTGATTTTATTGCTTATGGTTCAGAGAAAAATAATCCTACTGTCAGTGATACTTGACCATTTCCCATGCTTAATAAAAAATTAAAAGTCACCATGAATAAAAGATCAGAGGATCGTTTAAATGCTATAATAATAAAATATATGAATGTATAATAAAGGATTTGCCCAACGTGTAATATTTACGTTTGCTGAGAAAACATACACTTGAATACTTTACAGTCTAAATTCCTTTTTGCTGTTTTCAATAGTCTATAATAAGAAACAATGTGTCACCAACTGGGAACAAAATGTCCAATACTCAGAGTCTATGTGGGTATATTCTAATTCGAACCACCACAAATGTCCAATTCTTAAGCTGCTTTCAGGGTGTCTTCGCACTCACTCACTTGGTAGACCCCACTCATCAAGTAGATTCCCCATTCCTGATCAACTAGAAGAAGAAAGTTTTGTGGGCATGATGGCACACACCTTTAGTCCTAGCTCTTTGGAGGCAGAGGCAGGCAGATCTCTGTGAGGCCAGCCTAGTCTATATAGCAAGTTCAAGGCCAGTTGGAGCTACAGGGAGACCATGTTTAAAAAAGACCCCCCAAAAAAAGAAGAAAAGAAAAAGAAGGAGAAGAAAGTGTCCCTGAGATTCTCCCCATGGTACTCCACCTCCTGATGGTGTAGCTGCACACTTCTTTCTACCAATAGCAAATCTTATACAACTAACACCATAATCGGAGGCATATCACCACATATACAGTAAAGGGAAGTCTGCCATGTTAGGATTTCTCCCATGGATTCTCCACCCTCAGACATTTCACTCCCTATTCTATGCTTTGCTTTCCCTGGTAAGGGCCACTCAACCACTCCACCCAAGCTCATCTTGGATTCTGTCATGGCCCACATTAGGTGCCAATTTGTTGCATTACCTTTTTCTGATAATACACAAACATCCACTCAAACTAGACAGGGCACAGATTACGGAGAAAAGTGCTATTGTACTAAATTGCAGCTTGTCGAAATGCGAGTTTATTGGGATTTGTTAAAGAGCTGATGGAGGACTCCTTACACGAGTGTGTGTGACCCCCAAACAGCTGTATCACTGTGAAATCCCATTCTATCTTGGAATCCAATCTCATGGAAGCTGCATTATGGTATTTGCCTTTCAGTTCACCATATACTTTTTGTATATTTTAGTATCTATCTAGATCATTTGTACCGTGGGGCGGGAAGAAAGGAGTAATAACTGGAATCCTAGATGAGGCTATTGCAATGACCCTTTTCTCTTTCTTTCTGTTAAGGTATGTCAATAGCCCCATTACCACTACTACAAACTATTGTATTATTTAGTTAATTATTGTCCATGGCTAACTGGTCATGGTATTCACTATTGCAACATTACCCACCATGCTCCACTGAATGATTAAAAAATATAGTTATCTATTTCTTCCTGGATAATGTCAGTGATTCACAAAACAAAACAAAAATAAATGAATGTGGGAAAGGGACTTGCAGGGAGGAGGAGTTTGCCAAGGTGGGGAGGCAGATAAAAGAGGATAAGGTTGAGCATAATCCAAGTGCATTCTATGCTTGTATTAATTTGTCAAAGAACACATTCCATAAAAGTTATAAAAAGGAACACTAAAATATTTCCTCAGACACTTTGAAGTTAATTTTCTTTGTATTGGGTTAAAAAAATAGATGAGTACAGCGCCTTATATTCATTTACAGTTAGCCATGTTTCAAAAAAAATTATGGAACTGGAAGGTTAATTCCCCCAAATAATGATACTTTTATGAACAGTTTCTTCTTTGTAAGCAAACAAATCCATTTTTTAGTCCTGTAATCAGTTTGCATCTATTTAGATACTTAACTGCAATGTGCTTTGGTTCATTAGGTGGCTACTGTTGTGTCTCAGCCTAGATAAAATTTCACATCAAGTTAATCTGTTTTATTACAAATGAGAACACAAGTGATAATATTCTCACCATTTGCCAAACACAGGGTTAACAGTATTTGCAACAAATCGATAAAGGCATTTAAAATAAAATTGTAAATATAAAACCCCAATCATTTTTTACTCATTGATGACTTCATTTTATGTGGCATTTATGACTTTTACAACCCTGTTCCTCTTCTTGTATTTCATTCACATCCCATCAAAAACAGCTGTAGTTTTTCTGAAGCACCACAGAATTCTCCAGATTCAAAGGAGCAAAGGAGATTTCCAAAACCTAAATCCACACATTATTACACAAACAAATCCTTTTTAATCTCTACAATTAGTAGAATTTTCTTCTTCTCAATTCCAATTCTACCATGAACTTATACAACTTTAGGTTTATGCCTAAAAGGAAACAGTCTCTGTGGGAGATATAGTCATATTCTTTCCTTTTCTTTTGAGATATATCACAAATCGTCAAAGAAGATATACATCATATTAAATCATTTAAAATTACAACTCTTCTTCAGGCAGAGAGGGAGAAAAGCTTAGAAAATTTGTTATTTATGGGTCTTAACACAATTTATGCAAAATTTACTTTATTGGCATTAAAATATCAATTTTGACCATTGTTTTGAAGATCATTTATTTCATCTTAATATAAATTATACTGTTTTGGAAATATGATAAAGTAAACCAGATTTATAAAGTACTACTATGTGTGAATTAGACATCTCTGTTACTTGCTTATATTAAAATGCATAATGCGTGTGTTTCATTGCCTTTTTATAATGACTACTCATTGCTGACCTTTTCTTTCTGATATTTTATTATATTGATTCTTTTAAGCATTCAGTAGAATTAAGTGATATATAACTTGTCTTCTTATTTTGATTTAATTTGAATTCAATTCTCGTAGTGATTACTTTCTAAATGTTAGTTTATTAATGAGTTCCTAAAGGATTTAATGGTATTTCACTGCTAAGGGGTTGCTTTTAGAAATTTACCTGAATGCTAGATGTTTTAGGCTTACGTTGTTTTGATATTCCATATTTAGTTGATCTGATCTTTCTTTGCTGTCACCTGAGTTCTATGGTAGAACAAATTGTCACTTAACAGATTTTAATCATAATTAAAAAGAGAAGAAAATAAAAAGTTTGCTCATTGTTGCTACTCACTTGAATAAGCACTAATTAGAGGGTAGAATTTGATGTCCAGACTTGATATTTCTAAATAATACAAAACATTATACTTTATGGATGTTCATGAACCAATGTAAACATTTGTGTATGTTAACAAACACCTATTTACTATTTTATCTAAGATAAATGAATATAGCAGTTTTCATGAACTTAGAAAATAGGTCAGGTGGCTATATGTGAGAAAAAGTGAAAACCTGTGACTTGACAGTTGTGAATTTCCTTATTACAAATTAGGACTTATGACTGCATGTGTCTAATAATTCAAGCAATAATTCATGTATAATACTCTTTTACCTCCACATGTTAAATAATTTATCACTCAGGATATTGTAGGTATTAGGAGCTTTCATTTTTGAGTTTTAGAGTTACAATATCAATCTTAAATTGAGAGGCAACATACATTATGTACATTAAAAATAGGGTCAGATTAGTGATGCACCTGGAACATGCAGTGCTGTAAGAGTCCAAAATCATAGGCACACCTTAAATGTGACCTATGTGATATTTGGTCAAAGGACACTCTTCCCTCTTCTGTGTGACAAATGTATTCTGGAAGAGGCTGACAGATTAAGGGAATCAGTCACAATATCTGCTCATAGCATGCAAATGGAATCAAGTTGCAGGGTGGATATTCAAACCCAAGGCATGGATTCTAAATTATGCTGTGGACTTGGAATTCTGCCACTCACAAAAACAAATAAAGAAAGAAAAACAACCTCAATTCCATTCTATGTAGGTTCATCTCATGTCCAAAAACAATAGTAATAGCTTTGTTTTTCCATAGAGAACTTGGACTATGATTCAAGTAGTGATTTTCAGTGAATTTGAGTTATCACAAAAATCCCTCTCGTGTTGACTAATTTTAATACCAGATGTTCACTTGCTAATGCCACTGCCTTGTGACCATTTCCTATCAATTCATTAATTGCCAGCTGCTCAGCCAAACCAGAAACACAGCTAATCAGATGATATTGGTAAACAGCCAGATAACTGCTTCTTATTTAAATTTCTTAGATTTATCAGAGAAAACTATTGTACACAGGTATTGAATAGATTCTGACAAATGTAGAGAAAATGATCAAGATACCTAAGTGCCAAATATGGAATAAACTTGTATACCAGTCATGTATTTTACCTATTTTTGCCTTCAGAATTTTGCCACATTCAATGATGTAACTGAAGGATGAAAGCTCTTGCAAGTCTAATGATCATAAAGCAATTTTCAATGCGTGTTATGGCTGTGTTACTTGTTAGCTGCACATGCTAATAGCTGAGCTGACACTAAAATGATCTGAGCCAGAACTAAGAGCTATTAAGTGCTTGGCATAGCAACATTCTGAAACTAGTTTCTGGCAAAATAACAATAACAGCAAATACAACAGGCATTGGCTTGCAACCGCTATCTTTTTCACATTTGGAATTAAAATCTGTAGTACTAATGACTATTTATGTTCAAAAACTCCACCAAGGTTTAATAACCAGTGAATAATTAACGTTCATCTATTTATACTATAAATAATTATTGAGAGCCTAATAGTCCCTATCAGAGATAAAAGGAAGGTCTTTGGATGCTTACATATAGCATGTAGGTGCCTAATCTCCAAACTAAATACTGAATAGTTTAAATAACAATGTTTAATAATTATGTAAAATAAGTTAGCAGTAAGGTAAACTGTCTTTTAAAAAAATTCCTTTGCAAGTTTCATACATTTAAAAATGGATTTTTGCCACTTTAAACCCACATTCTTCTTGCTCATCCCCCTCACTCTCCCACTGAAGTTCTTTTTTCCAACAAATCACTGTCCTACTTTCATGCTTTTTTTTTTTGTATGTGACCCACTAATTTTAATCGTATCATCTTGCCCAAGCATGACTGGGAATTTATGAACTGGAGTAATGGTAACTTCTTAGTGGCTAAAACACTGAAAAAAATGACACCATGTACTTCAATAACATTTAATTGCCAATACTCCCTCAGAGAACAGTGCAGGTCAACTTTCATGTTATAATTTACACCTGTGTTTGGCTCCCACCTGCTCTCAAAACTCTTCATTTTGAAATCAAAGCAAAAGCAACAACCAAGGCAAATGAATGCGCTCATTCAAGAGAGGCCCAGCCATGAAAGTAAATCTGGTTTGAGAACCCTGTGTTCTCTTACTAATAATACATCTGTCAAATGAACATATAAACGAAAGTTCTTCTGTATCAGAGCAGTTATAGATCATGTTGGTTACAACTACTATATGGATTATGGAATGCACACCATAACAAATTAACTTTAACTAACACAGTGAGTATTATGTGTCAATGCTAATAAGTAGGGTAAGTAAACATATTATCTTTGTTGGGAGATAAGACAAGTAATTAAATAATTTGCCTCAAGTTATATGAAAAGGAAAGATAAACCATGATTCTCATGCAGTCATTATGTCATACTGTTGCCAATGATATCTGTTCATGATTCCAGCAAAATACAACAGCTAAACATAAAATGTATAAAATTATATAAGTCATTTTGTCATGTCCTATGTCTACGTCACTTTGATATTTATGTCTAGTGTTATATAGCTATTTTCCTTTAATTGAAATATTCCTTCCAGGAAGGAAAGGGAGGCTCACAAGACTCAGGAAGTAAACAGAATATGCAAGTCCAAGAAAACTGAAAGGTACAAAATTCCCAAACCACTACTCAAGGTTGTAAAGGAGTAACAATTGATAGGAGAAAAGATGCTCTGATCTACCCATCCGCCTGTAAATTCTGCAGGGAGCTTCTCCATTGCACCTTACTTGGATTGTCACCCAAGCTGTGGTGAACTTCTCAGTCATATAGCTGTGGTTGAATCGTGCATGCTTTGATAATTGTAAGACCTGCACTCCTATAAGTAATTCCAATAAAATTATCGATTCAGTAAGCAAAACTTAGGTGGAATCAGTTTTTTGTTGTTGTTCTTGTTCCTCATGATCCTGTCCCTATCTGGAGTACATAGGCATCACACACACAACTATCACCCAAACATGGCATGTCAGAACCGAAGATGAATTGGGGAGATGTAGTTGTATGACCCCTGAAATGGGTGTTGATATGTCCAGTTAGGTTGATCCTTGTGATGTGGGAGTGTCCATGGGACAATCTTGATATGGCTACCTTTCCCCATGTGGTATGGAATGGTGTGCTTCCTTGTAGTGGTCATTGTGTGCTCCTTGGATTGGTGATAGGACATAGAGCCACAGGCAATATATTAGATAGACTGCATTTCAACAAAATTCCTAGATAGCAGTCCTGCTCTTTGTGAGGAATAATTGTGCACCTCATTGATATGTAGTGTCCAACTTATGAGTATGGGGATGCCCTGAAAATGGTTGAAAGGCCAAGTAGGGAATGAATCACAGTCTTTGAAAGTAGTATTTATGGGACAAGACTGCTGGCAAAACCCTGCAATGAGTGACCACTGTAAATGCATGATACAACATGAAACTGAAGCTGGAATGTTAGGCTGTTGGGAAACATCTCCTCATATAAAAGGGAAATTATAATGGGAAAGGGACATATGGGTAGCCTATTCCATTTTACCATTGATGAGGCAGGGAAACCAGTCAAAAAAAGATGAGATAGCACTTCAAACTTGCCGTGTCTTAACTGCTGTTGTCCAGAATAAAAGAGAATGGAAATTAATTCTCTGATAAAGAATCCTTCTTGGAATCCAAAAACTTGGAAGTTATAGGAGGAATTGGATAGTAAGTAAGGAGAGAGCAAGATAGAACATGTAGAACATTTTTTTTCATATATGACCTATAATCTAAAGGAAAGGAAAAATCCATGATTAAGCATATCATTGGAGGTATTAATGATGTCCCAGCAAAGGAAGCCATAATACAGGGAGCATTCTGCATCTAAACTGCTTGAATTCAGAAGGATTTTTAAGTGGAAAGTGAAAGAATCTGCCAGGCATGATTGCATATGCTTTTGATCCTAGCACTCAGGAGACAGAAGCAGGGAGATCTCTGTGAGTTCAAGGTCAGCCTGGTCTACCTACTAAGTTCCAGGCCAGCCATAACAACACAGTGAGATCCTGACTCATACAAAGGGAAAAATGGAAAAAAGAAAAAGTGAAAGACACAGCCTGGGGCATGTGGGCAGACAGAATAAGTCTAAGAAGAGAAATTAAGTAATATATGTACTTACCCTTCACTAAGACAAAGGCTGCACAATGTGGGGCAATACAAGTGGAATGAGTCTCTGATGGATGGGCTAATTTGAATCATTAGGGACATTTGGTTATTGCATGCTGATATCCCTCGTGTATATTATGGACTGGAATAGAAATGATAGGGATTCCTGAAATAATTGGGCATGGGAGAATTCATGCATGATGCTCAGTTGATGAAGCCAGATAATACTGGGTTAACATAACAGTAAAAGTAGTTTATTCACTGGGGTCCTGGGGACTTGTCTGGACATTTTTGGCTTTGTTTATTCCCATTGCAGGGCACAATCTTGACAAGGTGGGAGAGACTTTGGTAAATGTGAGTAGCTTAACCTGATATGTAATTTACTTCCTTAAAGTGTTAAAGCAATCAGGAAAAGACAATAAAAGAGAAAGCCAAGCAATAGGGTCTTTCTGGACCACTTGAAGGCAAATGTGCCACAAGCTGTATTGAATCATAATTGGGGAAAAATTATAGAAAGAAGAACGCTGTACTAGAAAGCTTAAGGAAGGGCTTAAAGCCTAAACAAAAATGGGTAAAATGCAAAAATGATAAAAACACAAATTAAAAATATATAACTTGGTCACATGATGGGCAGTTATGTGCCCAGAGTAATGTTGTTGAATTCTGTACCTCAAAAAACTTTGCTGGGATTCACTCAGCACAAGGTCCTCACAGAATTTAAGTGTGACTAAGCGAGAAGCTCCAGCATCAACTACTGCAGGGTCTCAGGAATCCACCAGAGCAATAGTCACAGCAGGCCTCATTGCCCATTGGGCCTGTCCCAATCTTGACCTGGCCCCATTTTGGGCATACGAATAATAATCGAACCCACAGCAGCACCCAGGAGAAGGAAGCTGACTGACTGATGAAAAATGATTGCATATTATAGAGTGCTAAATATGATAATGCCTCCCATTCACACTGCTATCCCTAACATTGTTCTTCTGAGGAACAATTGATACAAGGTGTGGAATCTTTTCATGTTGTATTGGACCTCTCTAATGTTTTTTTATTTAGTATCACCTTAACTGCTGACCTTTGATACCAACTAGCACTTTATTAAATTTGAAAGTGGTGAGCCTTTAAAGATCTTGCTGATCCTTCCTGAGAAAAGTTTCATTATGTGGGTGGTATAATGCTAAGTTAAGTGTTTTACAGATGTGGAAAAGCATCTGGCAGAACAATAAAAACAGAAGCTAAAGAATTTGAAAGAACGCATTCTGTGAGGTTGGGAAAAGGCACTCCTGGAATACATACAGCTGATTATTGAAACCAGGAGTAGATATCTTATTGTTTTGATAAAGGGACATAGTAGCAAATTACCTTCTAAATACTTATTTTTATAGTTATAATGTACTGCAACTCTCAGTCCTCATCAGAGAAATTTACTTTTGCAGTGGGCAGTAGCTAATGCAGAGATTCATAACCACCCAAAGTGCAGAGAATAATTATCTTTTAAGGGCTCAGCCATAAATGAAATATCTACATTACATCCTGTTCCCACACCAAGGTTCAGGGAACATCAAGGAAGAAGGGGCAGAAAGACTGCAAGAGCCAGTGCTTGTGAAGGACTGTTGCCAATCAGTGTCTTCTGGATATGGCAGAGCTGAAGCACTTGTAAACTCTCAGAAGCTATGGTTGTCTATGAATGAATGACCTAGACAAAATCAAGACAGTCATCATAGAAACGGGAGGGTATTGTGAAGCCCTATACTGGCTGAGGAGATATGGACAACATATGGCTTCTGTGGAAAAGTTACTTTTCTTTAGAAGTATGGTCAGTGGTAGGCTGTCCATGTTCCAGTGGATGATTATGTTCCTGTGATCATATGGAGAGCACTCATTGGATTCACTGAATCAAAAAAAGGAGGACATGAACTTTGAATTGGAATATGGTTGAGAAATCTTGGAGGATTTGGGGGTGTTAGAGAGTGTATATGTTCAAAACACATTTTACACATGTATGAAATTCACACATAAACACACACACATACACATATAACTATTGGGCAGAGAAAAGATTGAGTCCCTCAAAACACATAATGGCTATAGCCATGGTTGTTGGATGCATAACAGAACTACAGGGTAAGAACATATTGCTAAAGACACAGCATGCTTTGGTTACAGGACATGGAGAAATCAGACTCATTCCATACTTGCTAGCTTTCACAGTGCTCAAAGATATTTCTCATGTTGCTTTGGAAGGGTTGTTGCTAATAGTCTTACTGCAAACATTATGTGGTACGGATCAAAATGCAGGCAAGATGTGCTTGTTGGTATAATGGTGGCATAACTATGATGAATTGAACTAAAAGTCTTTCCAGTTGGATTTATGGCCCACTCTAAAAAAGGAACTCAAATCGGGCAATATAAGCTAGAACAAAAGCTCATGGTTAGGGAGGTCTTAAACCCAGTGCAGAAGCAACTATTATTTTATTAAATGGATGTTATATGCTTGTCAAATTGCCTTCTAAGCATTTGCATTTGTGTTCATAAATTATTATTGTCGGATTCAGTCATAAGGAGAGATTCCTTTTTGCAATGAATGGTACACTGCAGAGACTCCTAACTGGTCATGCTCCTGAGAATAAGTGACTATTCCTGTAACATGATGGCCTCATGGAAGAAAATAATCAAACATCTGTATCACCTGCTCTAAATCTCATTGAACCATACAGAAAAAAGGGAAGAAAGAATATAAGATCCAGATCCAGAGGATGAAGTGCAGTGCTGTGTAATTTCCTATAAATTGAAATAATTAGCTCTAAAAGAAGAGGAAGTTTATAAGATTCAGAAAGCAAAAATTACCAGCCCTGGAAACTTTAAAACCTACTCAACCATGGTTGGCTTCACTTGGAAGCATGGAGGAAATGTTTCCTCTGTGTTGACCCTCCTCTTTGTAGACTGGACATTGGTTCAGGTTCATCTGGTAGGGTCTCTACAGACTCCTTGGTCAAGAGGACAGGTGACTCACCACAGTTAGAGGACATTTTGAGAGATGCTCATAGTCCCTGGAACTTAGTCAACCTAGGAGGGCAAGTAGCAAAAACTGTCCTTTATGTCCCCCTGAACAAATTAATATAGGCATCAAAGTATGGCTGTTAAACATCCAAGAAGGTTAGTTCCACCAGTCTGGTACTTTTAATTACCATATGCCATGTAGATAGACCTTGGGCAAATACTAAAAGCTCTCAGATAAACCTTGCTTAGGCATATATTACATACTTTGATCTGTTTGTATGTATAATTTGTCAGTAGGTTGTTGGCCTAATATGGTTCCCAATGGTTTTCTAAAACTAGCTAGGCATTGTTTTTCTCCCACATTGTCTAACCCTTCCACCATGGTTTCCCCATTTAAGGTGCCCCCATTTTTTCCATTTCTCCATTAATAATACCCTTCTCCTATGGTCCCACCTCTCTTGATCTCCTTCTTTCCCTTTATCCCTTAGGTTCCTTATATAACCTTCTCTCCCTCTTCCCCTTAAAATAAGCCCATTATTATCCCTTGTTAACACCTGTTTTCTACTGTTCCTCTCTTTCAGGTTCTTTCTTTTTCTTTACTTCCCTGGTTCCTCTTCATTATCCTGGATCCTGTAGTTATGTCTTGATACATATTCACTTACAAGGATTTGGTGCTAGGACCCACATATGAGGGAGAACATAACACCATTTTTTTCTGAGTCTGTGTTACTTCACTTAGTATAACAGTTTCTAGTTCCATCCAT
>NW_008331140.1:5368094-5371119 GCF_000622305.1 Nannospalax galili
GCAATTGAGGGACACCAAGGTTGCTTCCATCTCTTAGCTATTATGAAAAGAGCAGCAACAAATATGGATGTACAAGTGTCTCTACAATAGGATGAGTTCTTTGAGTATATGCCAAGGAGTGGTATAACTAGGACATTTGACTTATCTTCACATAGACGGGACTGGTAAAAGAAAGAAGCCAGGGGATCCTCCCAAGCCCATGTTACCCCTGAAGAACGGATCCTCAAATGACCTTAAAAGTTAAAAAAAATGTTTTACCTGGGCCAACTGTAGCATCTTAAACACCCAAATGGAAAGTAGAACCAAAGATTAATGGGGTCAATATAATTTTAAGAGTCCATATGTATAGCTAAAGGCTACATAACAAGAAACAATGCCAGACAGGAGATACCTTCCTTTGAGTTATTGGTGAAGGTGGTGCAAGAGACTCCCAGACAGTAACCCAGCATAGAACTTGGAAAATGATCAGCAGATCCCAATTTTATCTAAAGGAATATTGACAACTGAATGCTGCTAGATGAGGAACAGCTGATCTTCCTAAAACAAGGATCTCTAGATAGGCTGACTGGATTCAGCAGATGGACAAGCACTGGAGAATAGCTGGCAGTGTCACCAACACAGTGGACAGTAACAGGGATGACAGAATATATGGGCTGCAGTATGTGGGAGGGGGGAGGCTATGGGAGGGTGCCATTCGGGAAGTGGGTATGCAGATGAATAAGATTGTGTGGGATGTTCTGTATGATATACACACAGAAAAAAAAAAAATTAAACAAATATATTTGAGGAGGAAGCATAAAAATTTACTTCATGATAAATAGTAGAGGTGATAAACATTACCAGTGAAATCTACCTGATGACTTTATATCCATACTCAGATACTAAGGATCTGCGTGTAACTGACTGTGACAGTAATCATCAGATATATAGAGATTAGAGATGCATGTGCAAACATCTAAGTGCTGGTTCCATTAACATGAGTTTTTCTGTATGAAACTATATTTTAATAATGAAATGGAAATTTTTTATAAAGTTTAAAACCTCATTCAATTTTATGTCTTAAAGGGTTTATACTGAGTACAATATTTTATAACTGTATTAATTCAACTGTAAACCTAAAAATTTACAGCCAATTTTGAAAGAGATGCATCTTAGCTCTGGAAATTGTTATTGAATATGTCAATGCTGTTGTAATGAAATGCTTCTTCTAATTATGTTGTTATTAAATAAATATTTTTTAAAAACCTATAAGCTTCACAAGGTATTTCCCCAAGGTTACATAAACAATAACAATTCCTGGAGACAGCAGACCCCCAATCAGCTGACCTGCCTTCAAGTTGTGAAGTGAAATATAAGAATGCAGCGTTTTTGAGTCTTTAGCCAGGTTGAGGTGGACTTTTCAGTGATGCAGCTGTCTTTTAGTGACTTATGTGTTTGTAACTCCTCATGAAAATTCTTTTAAGTAATCCCCCCCCAAACTCACTCATTCACTAAGATAGACATGGTTTAAATCATTTCTTTGGATGACTGTGGATGCCCTATCTGCAGTGAATAGATATTTGTTCATATGTTTTAGGGAAGAGTCACAAAACATCAAAGCAGAGCAACAAATAACTTTGCACACATTTCCTAAATTAGTAAAATGTGTTTACTGTCTTCAAAGTGACAATAAAAAATTAGTGATACATGGCAAAATTTCTCCTTTCTGTACAACCACAAAACTAATTGAAATATACTGCTTGAATTTTATGTCTTTTTTCTTTTTTGCTCCTTTTAAGACAGGGTATCCCTGTAGCTCCAGATGTTCTGGAACTCACTATATAGACCAGGTTGGCCTTGAACTCACAGAGATCTGCCTGCTTCTGTCTCCCAAGTGCTGCGCCACCATGCCTGGCCCGAATTTTATGTCTTTTGAATTATTTAACATTAATTAATTAATTGTGTGTGTATGCTTGCATGCAAGTATATGAAAGTTGGTGTGGCATGCCAGAGAGTATGTGTGGAGGCCAGGAAACAACTTGAGGAAATTGGTTCTCTCCTTCAAACCTATGTATCCAGCGAGTGGGATTTAAGTCAACAAGCTCGGCAGCAAGTTCCCTTATACACTAGGCAATGTCATTGGACCCATTAGTTGATTCTTTACAAAAGATTTTTTATTTATTTGTTTTTATTTTATGTATTTGAGTGTTCTTCCTGTGTGCATTTAAGTGCACTCATGTTGTACAAAGCCTGCAGATGCCAGAAGATCTCCCGGAACTGGAGTTATGGATGGCTCTTAGCCCACATACGCGTGCTGGGAATGAAACCTCGCTCCTCTGGAAGAGCAGCCGCTGCTCTTAACTGCTGAGACATCTCTCCTATCCCACTAATTGATTTTTAAATATATATTATTGTGTGTTTTTTGAAAGATAACTTATGGTGTTTATTTACTATCTGTACCATTTAATGCTATTGTGTCTAACAAAACTCTATGCAATGATGGAAATGTTCTCTATTATTGCTACTGGATATATTAGCCACAAGTAGCACATACTTGTTGAATAATTAAAATGTGAATAATTTACACTGAGGAACTGTGGGTTTAATTTTGTTTAATGAATTTAAATTTAAATAGCTACATGCAGCTAGTGGGTGCCATTTCCGGCATCTAAGCTAGAGTAGGAATATTCTATGGAAATAAAGTTGTTAGTAGATTGCTTAAATCAATGGAAATCTTTCAAAAATAAATATTTTTTTCTTTATATGTCCAATAGCTAAAGAATACCTATTATTTTTCTTCTTTCTTTTGGAAGGAGAAATACAACAGTTGTGAGGATGCCAACAAGGTGTACACTCTGTTGTGGTACATTTAACCATTTAAAAATACTTGTAGAGGCCGGGTGTGGTGGCGCACGCCTTTAATCCTAGCACACGGGAGGCAGAGGCAGGTGGATCCCTGAGAGTTCAAGGCCAGCTTGCTTTACATAGCGAGTTCAGGACAGCTGGGGCTACAGGGAGACAGTTTCTCAAAAAGTCATATATATAT